>NW_021158034.1:0-1428 GCF_002837175.3 Physeter macrocephalus | reverse complement strand
TGAGCAGCCTCTCCATAGATATCGGGGCACAGTCCATGGCTGAGGACTTGGTATGGAAACCCCTTCCCCCACCCCACCTCATCCTCTGGCCTCGTTTCCTCCTTCTATGGTCATTCCTGCTCCACATGCCTGGAAATTTCTTCCTGTTACTCCTCCACGCCCACACCTCCCATCTTCCCTGTAACAGGACAGAGACTTTTAGACCATTACCTTCCTGGAATCACACTTGAGATTTGCATTGTGCCTGGCAGTCATTATCTCAAATTTGCTTGCGCTCATTTCCTCCTTTTCTCTGCACTCTTGTCACAGCATTTCTCACACTCTCCTGTGTTTGGTGCCTGATGTCTTCTACTTGCTGATGCCACTAAGCCAGGCTGCTCCAACAGCTCTTGCCATCAGCTGTTAAGCTTGCCAGGCGGATGACAATGGTACAGGGCAGAAGAAGCAGAAGGTCCCCAGTATTGGTGTTCTTGCCCTTTCCTCGGAGAGCTCGTTCCCTGGTTCTCGTGTTGAGCCAGGTGTCCTGATACTGACTGTAATGACCACATCTCCGCTTAGGGTATTTCCTATTTCCTGTCTCTGAAGGGCAGAGGAGTGCCCTGCACAGCTGCAAACTCAGGGTGCCCCATGCCACAAGATGTCAGGAGGGTCCCTCTGCCTGAGGTGGGAATATCACCTCCTATGTCGAAATCAGAGGAATGGCTCTAGGAATAGGAATCTAGGTTTAGCTGCCCTTGATTTGCTTTAATCAGAAAAGCATGCTCAGTAATAATAATACAGCAATAATGTCATTATTATTAACATTTATTGAAGCTTTCTAGGTGCCAAGCATTTTTTAAGTGCTTTACATGAATCTTCAACGACCCTAAGAGGTAGGTTTTCTTATTATCCCAGTTTACATATGAGAAAAACGACACTGGGAGCAAATAACTTGCTGGTGGTTACACTGAGCTGGCAAAACAAGCTTTGACCCCTAAGAGTCTGGCTTCTGATTTTAGGCTTTTAACCATTGGCTCCCTGGCCTCTCATTTGAAGTTTGCTTGGAAGGAACCGGAGTCCAAAGGCTCAACATGAGGCTGCAGCCAGTGCTGGCTGGTTGCCCCAGCCTCCCAAACCCACCCGGGCATCTGGCCTGTCTGGGCTGCTTTGTAAGTCCTGTGGCACCAAGTATCTCGTGCCTGTCAGGAAGTCTTCTGTGATGGCTGCACTCTTCAAATGCAAATTCATCAGTGGAGACAGACCACCTGATTAGGACCAAATTTTAATTAATGGTTGATACCTGAGGGCAGTTAAACTTAAGTCCTCATGGTTCTGTTTTTTTGTTTTCATTGTTCTCTCTCAACCCCCTCTAACCCATCCCCTTCTCGGCTGATGTAAAGATGCAGATTCCTACGCCTCACCATAGACCTGCCAGGTCAGAATCTCTTG
>NW_021158033.1:0-1428 GCF_002837175.3 Physeter macrocephalus | reverse complement strand
GACCCATCCCCCACACAGTGCGAGGCTCCGTCACAGACGGGTCCCGACTCCGCGTTCCTCCAGGCCTGGGAGTGGACGCACACACAACTCCTTCCTCTCCTCCGTTCTCGGGCCTCCTGACCTGCACAAGAACCTGTTCCACTGCCCGGCTCCACCTCAGGCCCTGACCTCCACCTGCAGCGCAGCCTCCTGCCCGCCCCCAGCCCTGAGCCAGCAGCTCCTAACTGGAAGGCCCATCAGGAAGCCCAGATGACAGCAGCCCCGTCTAGAAAAACTGGGCTGCCACAGGCCCTGCCCCTGACCTGACCCTGGAGCGCCCCTGGCTTGCAGAGGCCTGGCCTTGCCTCGAATCTCACTCCCCGCCCAGGCTCTCAGGGTGCACTTGGGCTTCCCTGCTCCTTCCTGGTCCACCGGCTCCTGGAATCCCAGCTCCACCCCAAGTGCTGCTGCTAGGCTGAGGCTGCACAGTCCCTCCTGCCCTGTTCCAGGCAGGGATTCAACCAGGACCGCCCTCCCTTCCTGTAGGGATCTGCTGCTCAATGTGGATGGGGGGGACCCCACCAGCCCGAGGCTGTACCTGGCCCCCTCTGCACCCTGGGACTGCCACTGCCACCCTCCACCTCCCACAGCCAGCGCCCCGTTTGAATTCCTCTTTCATTTAATATGCACCGCAAGGTCAGTATTGGAGGAAATCCTATTGAGCTTTGCCACCTGAAATCATAAACATTTGTATGGGACATCAAAAATTTAAAAAGTAATTTTGAGAAATTAGCACATGATCTTCACACTGTTTTCCCAGCAAATGCCCCAGTGACATACAAGACAACCGTTTCTGCCCCAAGGGAACCAGAGCTCATGTTCCCTGGGGGTGGGGGCGTGGGGAGGGGCGGGGGTGCCCCAGGTGAGAACAGGAGCAGCTTCAGAGCTGCCCGGCCCCCTGCTCTGGGCCCTGCGTGGACAGAGCCTCTTGCTGTGGGGCAGGGTGACCAACCATCCCTGTAAGCCCAGGCTGAAGGCCAAATGATAAGGGAATTGGGCTCGTGGATGAGAAACTACGTCCCCAAGCGCGCCGGTGACACAGAGAGGTGGCATCAACAGAAGGAGCTGAGTCTCCGCACACGCCACCCTTTCACTGTTCCACGCTCTGCCTTTGCTCTTGGCCAAACACAAAGCTCTGCTGCTCTTTTCCTCTCCCCTCAAGCAACCTGATTATGGGGAAATCAATGTGACCATCCCCTTCTCCAAACCTACAGGGCAGTGACCACCATGAGCAAGGGAACTGGCTCAGGGAGGGCACGGTGAGGCCACAGAACGCAGACCCAGTGCCCTCCTCTAAAGAGCCCTTGGACTGTGTCCTGAGGGGCTGGACAGGAAAGAACCCGGAGGTAAGATAAAATCAGTGACCCCAGTTGTCCAAGGATTGGCTGG
>NW_021158032.1:0-1429 GCF_002837175.3 Physeter macrocephalus | reverse complement strand
GTAGGGGAGCCAAACATTCCACTTCTTAAGGTAGGTTTCACATAGTGACTTCCTTCCAGAGAGTACATATGGAATGGGGGAGAGTAACTTTATAGTGGAGAAATCTGACACATAGTATTTCAGCCAGGCAATCAAGGTCAGTATCAACATGCATAAATCATGCATATAATAAAGAGAAAAAATATCAAATAAATTCGAATACACGAACATCCTACAAAATACCTGCCCAGCACTCCTCAAAACTGTCAAGGTTATCAAAAACAAGGAAAATCTGACCAACTATTGTAGCCAAGAGGAACCTAAGAAGACATGACAACTACATGTCATGTAGTATCCTGGATAGGATTCTGAAACAGAGAAAGGATGTTAGGTAAAAACTAAGAACACGTGAATAAACTATGGACTTTAGTTAATAATAATGTATCAATATTGGTTCATCAGTTGTGATAAATGTATCATACTAATGTAAGATGTTAATAATAGGGAATCTGGGGGTAAGTTATATGGGAAATCTCTGTTCTGTCTTCTCAATTTTTCTGTAAATCTAAAACTATTGGGGAAAAATAAAATTATTAATAAAAAGACTAGGCAAAGGATTTGAATAGACATTTCTCCATAGAAGATATATAGATGGCTAATATACACATGAAAAGATGCTCAACATTATTTGTTACTAGGGAAATGCAAATCAAAATCAAAATCAGTTACCACATCACACCCACTAGGATTGCTATAATCAAAAAGAGACACTAGCAAGTGTTAGAGAGGGTGTGGAGAAACTGGAACATTCACACATTGCTGATAGGAATATAAAATGGTGCAGCTGCTTTGGAAAACAATTCATCAGTTCCTCAAAAAATTAAACATAGAGTTACCACATGACCCAGCAATTCTACTCCTAGACATATACCCAAGAGAAATGAAAACTTACATCTCCACAAAAATTTGTACACAAATTTTCGTGGCAGCATTATTCATAAAAGCCAAAGAGTGGAAACCAGCTAGGTAACCATCAACTGATAAATAAAATGTGATAAAGCCATACATACAATTGGTATCATTCAGCTAAAAACTAAAGTACTGATGTATGATACAACATGGATGAACCCTGAAAACTTTATGTTAAGTGAAAGAAGCCAGTTACAAAAGACCATATATTGTTTAACTCCATTCCTATGAAATGCCCCAAATGGCCAAAGTTACAGAGATAGAAAGGAGAGTGAGTAGTGGTTACTTAGAGTAGGTGGGTTGGAAGGAAATGGGGACAGGGGTACAAGGTTTCCTTTTGGGGTGATGAAAATGTTCTAAGATAGATTGTGCTGACAGTTGCACAACCTTGTAAATGTACTAAAAGACATTTAATTGTACACTTTAAATGAGTGAATTGTATGGTATGTGAATTACATCTCAATAAAGCTGGTTTTTTTTT
>NW_021158031.1:0-1429 GCF_002837175.3 Physeter macrocephalus | reverse complement strand
GTGCGCCACAACTACTGAAGCCTGCGTGCCTAGAGCCTGTGCTCTGCAAAGAGAAGGCACTGCAATGAGAAGCCCACACGCCGCAACTAGAGAAAGCCCATGCGCAACAATAAATAAGTAAATAAATGTTAAAAATTAAAAAAAAAAAAGAGGGATTACACAAATGACAGCATCTCCTTGACTGTAAGAAAGAAGACACACTGGGCATTTGTAAAGAATTCAATCCTGAATGAACTGGCACACATTCACTCTGCACTCTGTGCTGGGTACTAGGGGGCCAGGAGGGACGCAGATGCACAGATGACAGTAATAAAAACCCTGCTGCTGGTGCCATGTAAGAGGGGCAGCAGCATGAGTCCGCCCAAGGGAGCGCACGGCCAGGGGGTGGCCACACAGACGTAGCACGGAATCCCACGACTGGGGGAACGTGAACAGAGGGCCACGTGCCCAGATACGGGACGCGGGCTCTGGTTGCGGCCTCTTGTGAAGAGCTTCACAGAAGGGGTGCCACCCGAACTGGGTGCAGTGTGATGAGAGGGTCCAGCAGGAAACCGCAGTTCACACGCCTCCCATGTAACCTGCGTACTGTGTTGCTCTGCTCCGGCTGGAAGCCAAGAATGTTCCTGGTGGCTTATGAGGCATCTGCGATCTGGCCCTGCCTTTCCCAGCAGCTCCGTCACAGACCCTGCTCGACTGCCTGCTGTGGTTCCTCGGCCTGGAACGCCACCTCCCCCGCCCTCCACCCCTGGCAGGTCCTTCAGCAAATACTCGCTGGACCCTCCACGGGGTCAGATCCCAGGTACTCACTCTCGTTGCATCCTGCACGCTTCACCACACTTAACCACAGGTGCAGTGAACTGCTCCTCCAGTTGTTCATCTGACTTCCCTCGGCTGGAACCATGTGCATTCTAAACCCTGTGCTTTGCACACTGCCTGGCTCACAGTAACTGGGCAAGAAATATGTTTTCAATAGATGAGCAGGCAGAAAAGGTTTCAGAGGAAGATTACTGGGTTGCATACTTAAGAGTTGTCATTCAGAAACAACTAACTAAGGATGTTCTTGGAAAATAACAGCAGGAGCTAGATTGGACATTGTGATTTTTGATTTAAAAGATTTATGCCGAATATATCTTTAAATCTGTGTCTCTGGTTGGAGATTAACAACTAAAAGGGAGGGGAAAGAAAAGCAGATCATAGAGATCAATGGAGGGGGAAAAAACCCAAAGTAGACAAAAAATTTTTTTAAAATAACACCTTACTTTAGAATTGGAATGAAACTAAGATATGTTTTAAAGTACACAATCATTTAAATGAGCAGACCTGAAGGTCACAATGAGGAGGAGACACCACTAATTTGATTACCCGCACAATTGCTTTAAATATTACGTGGCAGGCAAAACAGAAATATAGGTCAATGGAACCGGGTAGA
>NW_021158030.1:0-1429 GCF_002837175.3 Physeter macrocephalus | reverse complement strand
TTTTTTTTTCCCTCTCTCCTCTCTCTTGTCAATGGTGGCAGATCCCTGAAGAAAGCTCCAGGGAGAAATTTTAAAAAGTTGTTTCTGTTGTGTCCATGCATGATAGCAACATCACAGATGATATAGGACTCATTCTGAGGCTTCTGGAGATTATTAACCAGAGGAGAAAATATATGGTAATAGCATTACCATTTATGGAGAGCTCACTATATACCCAACCCTGTACAAAATTCTCTGCATATCATTTAATGATCATACCATTTAAACATTCCTGTGCCATGGGAATTATTGGACCTGTCTTATAGATGAGAAAGTTGAGGCTCAAGAACATAGCATACCAGCAGCAAATGGCAGAGACTGGATTCTTGCTCAGGGCTGTCTATTACCGACCATTACATCATCCTTGTGAGGCCATCAGTACCCATGTGAGATATATAGACATCCTTCCAGGATGTCCTAGATTTTGTAGAGCAGAGAAGTAGGTATTTGCATATTCAACATGAAAAATGGACTCTAGCTTCTTAAGCCCTCACTACCTTGAGCACTCAATAAATACAGGTAATTGTTACAATCTGTTCATCCTTCCACTTTCCCTGAGACCCATGGTACAAGCTCAGTATGGTTAAACAAAGCCCAGACCAGTTCCCCAGAGTGAACACAATGGGCACAGAGAGAGAGAGAGAAAAGGAATCATAGCAATCATGGACTAAAGAACCAGTCTTCAGTACACCATTACTGTATGACCAAGGACACTATAGGCTAAACAGTGAATGTTCAAGAAATTCAGAAAAGTAAAACACTTTAGTCTTGGAAAATACCAGTAGAGGTGGTCTGGTCACTTTCCTCCATCCTAGAATATGGGAATTGAGGCCCAGGGCAATATGGAACAAGGGGTTATGATGGGAAGAGTTTCACTCCACACATGACGACTAGTTAGCAATGGTAGCTGGACCTTGGGTGAGTCAATTCATCTCTTTGGGCTTTGTTGTCTTTCAAATGGGAATGTTAGAATAGACATCCATTTTAAAAGGAATTTAAGCTTTTCTTTACGACAAATCTTAACGGCAATTCTAATATAAGGCAGGGCATGGTTAAATAGTGAGGAGGAGAAGTCAAGTTTGTCTCCTTGTTCCTCCTTCCCCCTTAGAGCAGCCCTGGAGGTAGCTCCTAGACCAATACCTGGCAAGTAGTAGGTTCACAATGAATATTTGAAGAGTTGAGTGTGAGTATTCTGAGTATTCTCTGTTCCTGGAGAGCACAATTGACAAAATCTGGGGTAGGGCACTTTAAGGTCCCTTCCAACTCAAAAACTCCAGTCATCTAAGGAACTTGCCTGAGATCATTCTGGGAGCAAGGTAGGGAGAGAGCTGGGTAGCAAACTGGCTCTGCCCTCTGGCATTCCAGGGTCCTAGGACTCACTCTCTTGCCT
>NW_021158029.1:0-1429 GCF_002837175.3 Physeter macrocephalus | reverse complement strand
ATAAATTGTAATATTTGCCTTATAAGGGTATTTAGAGAAGTAAATCTGTAAATACACATTGCCTGGCACTCCAGGAGTGTTAGGGACCCTTACTTAATTATCCTCGCCCTCTCCCCACCACCGCCCCTGCCGACTGACGCCATCTGCTGGCACGCGGCCCACAGCGACCAGCCGGATAGCTACCCACCTCTAGCCCAAGACCCACCTCTGATTCCACGGGTTCTTTGGCTCATGTTCTCAAGAGAAAAAAGCTGTCTGGTCGACTACCCAGCCCTCGTGGGCAGGAGGCCCCCTAAAATACAAACACAGTCCTCTCGGCCACCTCCTTACAGCTTTGGAAGATCTGGGGTTTTACCCTACTTGCAAGTTAATAAGCCAGCATGCGAGAGTCTCACGGATGCTGGCAGGAGAGATAAGACCCCTGTGTCCAAGGCAAAGAACAGTATTCCTCCACGACAACAGCCATATCCAGAGGGTCAGCACAGTTCAATGAGACCCAATTCCATAGGGCCAGGCATATGCCGTGGGTTGCATTACAGAAGAGAAACCCCAAGCTCAGGGAACCCAAATCGTTCATAATGGGAGTAATCCTGCCAGACCTTTTCCCCAGAGGGAAGCATTATCCCTACTGCATGAGTGTAAACAAACCCAGCCTTTGTTCTGGAGAGAGACAGCATCTCTACCTTCATGGGTATTTACTACATAAGCAGCCCTGAAAAGACAGCCAGAAAGAAAGGAGGTCAGTTCCTCTGCTCTCCCACCAATATCTAAATAAATGGACATACATATACTATTTCGTTGACTGGAGGACTCGGTATTTTTGCTAAAATGTCAATTCTCCCCAAGATGAACTGTTGATTCAACACAATCCTAATAAAAATCCCAGCAGGATTTTTTGTTGTTGTTAGAAAGTGACAAGCTGATCCTCAAATTCGTATGGAAATGCAAAGGACTTAGAAAGAGTCAAAACAACTTTGAAAAATAAGAACAAAGTTGGAGGCTTTACACTACCTGACTTTAAGATTTATTATAAAGTATGGTATTGGCATAATGCTACAAAAATGGATCCACAGAACAAACGAATAGAGTCCAAAAACTACACCCTCTCATATAATGTCATTTGATTTTCAACAAAGGTCCAAGGGCAATTCTGTGGAGAAAGCAGAGTCTTACAAAACAAATGGTGTTAGATCAACTAGGTGGCTTTATGCAAAAAAAAACAAAAACAAAAACAACTTTGAGTCATAGCACTCAACATATATAAATATTAACTCAAAATGGATCACAGACCTAAATGTAAAATGCAAAACTATAAAACTAATAGAAGAAAACACATTTTAAAAATCCATGTGGGGCTTCCCCGGCGGCACAGTTGTTGACAGTCTGCCTGCCGATGCAGGGGACACGGGTTCGTGCCCCGGTCTGGGAG
>NW_021158028.1:0-1430 GCF_002837175.3 Physeter macrocephalus | reverse complement strand
GCTCTGGGGGAAGCAGGCTTCCATGTCATGAGTAGCTCTATGGAGAGGTCAGTGGAGCAAGAAACTGATGTCTCTGGCCAACAACCAGCAAGGACCTGGGGCCTGCTGCCTGCCACTTGAGTGAGCTTGGAAGCATACCCTGCGCAGGTCCAGCCTAGAGATGACAGAACCCCCAGCTGTGACACTTGATTGCAGACTGTGAGAGACTCCAGGTCAGAGGCACCCAAGCAAGTTGTGCCCAAATTCATGACCCTCAGAAACTGAGAAAATAAGTGTTTGTTGTTTCAAGCTGCTAGGTTGTGGAATAATTTGTTACACAGCAATAATACCTAATACAGTTCCTGAGTTATCCTATTGGAGTTGGTACTGTGCTCTGCTTCCTGCTCCTGGCTCAGCCATCCACCACCCCTCTGTCATCACTGGTCACCACTGGGAACTTGGAATTCTTTGTCTCAATGTACTTGTTCTATCTTAGCAGACAGGTCAAGGAAAGCTACACTCCTGTATTAACCACATCTTTTATTTTCTGTATTCTAATGCTTTGATATCTAGGGCCTTGCTCACCCCAGAGGGACTGCTCATCTCAGGGTTAGTGAATTTCTAGAGGTAGTAGACAGCTGTCAGGGGAGTGTGTCCTTTTCAAATGCAAACCAACCCACCCAGAGCCACACCCCCAACTGCCTCCTTTATTGGGCTCTTATACTCTGGTTACTAACCTCCTGTCCTAATCACCCCAGGGCCAGGTAACAGACAATTAGGATGGCCTCTGTACTCCAGAGCCAACTGAAATTATTCAAACCAGCCAATCCTAAGCCTGCTTGCCCTGCCTTGCCCATTTCTTCCCGAAGAAACCACATTAAAGGGTCTTGTACAGAGTCTCCCTCTTCCTCTGTCTTCTGACTGACGCTGGTGCTTCCCCATGTGTCCCCCACTGCAGGGTGTGCCCCCTCCTCTTGGAGTTTGAATCTCGAACATAACTAATTATCTTTTCAATGGCAATTGTCTTATAATCTGTTGGCCTTACCACACCTGAGTAATAACAAAACCTCTATTAAAACAACTCCCTTTTTTCCTGCCTGCCTTCTTCCTGTACTACCTCCCCTCAATACTTTTAAATGAAAGGCTATGACTGCACATAACCAAAAGAAAATTTGATTTCTCAGAGACCCATATTAGCTAAACGCACAATAAGTAAGAGAAACAGTTTTGTAAGTGCGCTTGATCTGTGCAGATTCCCTTGACTATTAATATGCAAATCAGCATCAGTTCTCCTTTATTACAACTTTCTGATTCTGTGTTTGACTCACCAGTATTTAAGAAATGGGGCTCATTAGAGAACAGGCTACCCCATATAACTCAGGTTACCGTGAGCTCTACAAAGACTGATCTAAAGCTCTGGAAGTACTACTTTTTTTTTTTTTTTTTTTTTT
>NW_021158027.1:0-1431 GCF_002837175.3 Physeter macrocephalus | reverse complement strand
TGTATTTTCAGCCTCCAGATCTGTGAGAAATAAATATGTGTTGTTCAAACCACCAGTCTATGATATTTTTGTTGTAACATCCTAAATGGACTAAGACATAAACTAAGACCGAAAAGTCAGGGTGCTGCTGTAACAAATACCTAAAATGTGTAGGCGGCTTTGGATATGGGTAAGGGGTAGAAGCTGGAAGAGTTTTGATATGCATGCTAAAAAATCCTACATTTTTGTAGATGGATCATTACAAACAATTCTGATGAGAGCTCAGAAAGAAGAGAGTTGCAGAGAAAGCTTCTGTCTTCTTAGATAATACTTAAATAATCACGAATAGAATGTTGGTAGAAATGGTAAAGTGGATGGTAAAGACCATTCTGATGAGGTCTCAGACAGAACCAAGAAACATGTTATTGGCAACTGACCTGTGTAGACTCATAGCGCAAGGGGTCAGGGTGGGTCAGGCCAGAATGCTCCTGCCCAGTGTATCAAGGGAATCTACAAAGAGCTGCAGTGGAGGCTGCACCTACCAGAGCCATGCGGGCAGAGCCACCCAGAGCCATGGTGCAGGGACTCCAGCCTGGGAGAGCTGCAGAGGTGGGACCAGCACACTAGCTAGTTCAGAGGGCAGCATTGAGCCAAAGAGGATTATTCTTGCCCTTAGGTTTAATGTTGTTTGCCCTATTAGGTTTTGTATTAACTTGGGGCCTGTGCCCCTAACTTCTTTCTTATTTCATTATTTTGGAGTAGGAATACCTACCCTGTGCCTGTCCCACCACTGTGTTTTGGAAGCACATAATTTGCTTGGCTTCACAGGTTCACAGCTAGAATTTGCCTCAAGATGAATCTTACCTTGCATATCACCTGTATCTGATTTCAATGATATTTAGATAAGACTTTGGACTTTAGACTTTCAATGCTGACATGAATTAAGACAAACGTTTACATTCATGTCAAATGACTTTAAACAAGAGTGCCAACACCTTCCCTGGGAAATAGTAGGCTTTTCAACAAAATGTACTGAAACAAATGGGTATCCACATGCAAAAGGAAGAGGTTGGACCCTGTCTCATATCTCTCACCTTATCAAGAATTAATTCAAAATGGATCAAAGATCTAAGGGTTAGACTAAAGGTATAGAGCTAAAGGTATATATATATCTTAGAAGAAAAATAGGCGTAAATCTTCATGACCTTGGATTTTTCAATCATTTCTCAGATACAACACCAAAAGCACAAGCCACAAAATAAATAAATTTGATTTCATCAAAATTAAAAGCTTTTTTCCTTCGACAGACAATATCAAGAGAGTGAAAACACAAACTATAGGATGGGAGAATATATTTTCAATTCAAATATCCCCAAAGGAACTTGTAATCAGAATATTTTAAGAACTCTTTCAACTCAACTATAAAAAAAAAACCCTAGGGGCTTCCCTGGT
>NW_021158026.1:0-1431 GCF_002837175.3 Physeter macrocephalus | reverse complement strand
ATACAGGGCATAGGAAGCAGAGCTGGGAAAGACCTCAAGAGGCTGTCTGGTTTGGTCATCGACCCGTTCTCCCAGCTGTGGCCCCGGCCACCACCCCACTCCGTGCACCCTGGCTGCCCCTGCCTGTCTCCCCTGCCTCAGGGCCACCTCCTGCCGGTACTCTTCATGCTGAGAACATCATCATGGGAACAGCCAAGGCTAAGAGCGTCATCTTCTCCCCCACACTCCCACCGTCCTCACTCCTGGACCCCTCACGCGGCTCAGCACACTCCGCATGCAACAGCCCTTGGTTAGAAGCTTATTTCAGCTTCACCTTAGTTACCTTTGGTGTGGTGAAATAAACTTCTCACGTGAATGATGTCCATGTCAAGAAGCACACGCCCCGGGTGGTACCTCTTCTTAATATGCCTTTCCGCTGCCTCCTCTGCTCCCCAAATCTCACCCATCCTCCAAAGCCCAGCCTAAAAGCCACCTCCTCTAAGAAGTCTTCAATCATCTGATGAATATGATCTGAAAACCTACTCGGTGCCAGGGACTGTGGTAAGAATTGAGGATGAGAGTGGACATGACAATTCATAATGCATGGCCCTGAATTTAAAGAGTTCACATAGCAAGAAAGTGAGAATGGCTAAAATAACAGTATAATGATTTTGTTAATAAAAAAATCAAAGAACTCATACATGAACTATGTGTCAAGTACTGCTCTAAGCATTTAAAAATAAACCATCCACGAGATAGGGACTACTATTGTCCCATTTCACAGACAGGAAAATGGAGGCACTTAACCACCCTGAGGTCACGCAGCTAATAGGCGGTGGAGGCAGGACTTGAACCCAGGCAGTCTGGCTCCAGAGTCCACATGTTGAGCTGCCCAGCACACGGCAGCCAATGGCCACGGTGCAGTAGGCTGGCTGTGGGGGCAGGAGGAATTTCTGCCCTTCAACTCTAACTAATGCATCAGCAAGACTTGCCTCGTGTGCTGTGTCAGACACTGACATAAATCTTGATATTCATCATTGAACACTTGTGTGTGATTATCCCTGATTTGAGGAAACAGAGCCAGGTCTCCCAGCTAGTAAAAGGCGGAACCAGGATTTACACCCAGACCCTGCGGTTCCAGAGCCTGTGTCCATAGTAGAGGTCCTCCAGTTTCAGGTTCCTGGAGCCCCTGCTCCTCCTACATCTCTGATCCTGCCTACCTCCAGGCAGAGGGACTGAGTGTGCAGTCATCTCTGAGTCCAGGCTGAGCCAAGGGCTGGCCAGCAGTGATGTGCTGAAGAAGCTAGTCCAACTCTGTGCAACCCAGATGCTAAGATCCTCGAAGGCAGGGGCTGTGTGGTCATGGTTTTATGTTCCTCCTTTCTCTTAACCCCCAATTCTAGCTATGCATGGGGGTGCTGAGTATGGACTAGGGGAATGAATGAATGCATG
>NW_021158025.1:0-1431 GCF_002837175.3 Physeter macrocephalus | reverse complement strand
TGTCAATCGGGCTGTTTTCACGTGTCCATCGGTCCTCTAACTTTGGAAGACCCGTCGTATATGACTCACTCTATGCCGGTCCTGGGCACGCTTCTTGTCTAAATCATCTTCCTGATAAACCTGATTTTTTTTAACCCAACCAATTAGGCCCCTTATCTTCCAAGTCTATGTTAGTCTCAATCTGTGTATTCATTTGTCTTTATCACAGCAGTTTACAAATGACCAGAGTCTTTGGTCTTTCTATCTATATCATCAGGGCTCAAGTAGAGTGTAGAAAATATTGACCAACTTCATTTCTAAGTTCTACTTTCATGGGGATTATAGCTGCTAATAAGTGTGCAGTGCGGGAATCAGTGTTTTTACTCTCCTGAAATAGCCTCTGTTATGATTTCTACCCTCCACCATTATTATGGAAACAGCCGTTGCTCCTTTGCATCTGTCCTGTTATCCTGTTATTTCTTTCTTCTTTTTTTTCTATTAAACATATAGCTGCATTTATCATCAGTCTTACATTTTCCAAAGTAAGACTTTTTCTTTTAATGAGAATGACCTGAATATGGCTCTCCACAGGTTCAGAAGTCACATTCTACAAAGTAGACTGTGCTGTGATATCAAATATTCCTTTGAATATAGTAACCCTGAGCTTGCAGTTTAAACAATCCAGCGTGAGTACTTGTAGGCAGATGTGTGTGTTTGTGCCTGACAATCAGAGCAAAGGTCACCTTGTGTCCCCACAGTGAGCCCTCCTCACTCCCGTCCTCACTGCAGGTACTAACAGCTCTGTCACTGACCAGGATATGGATGAGTTTTCAAAAGAGCACGATGGGATACACACTGAATCCAGAGGATCATTGATTCCCTTCTGTTTGATGAGAAAACTTCTGGAGAAGTTTTGACCCAATATTTTAGGTGGATTTGAAAACATATGTTTGACTAAGAAAAAAGGTACTTTCTATCATAGATGATATTTTGATTCTCGGAATCTCGATGAAATGAAAATCTCGGGACACGAAGCAACAGACTCAAGTCAAGAGCATCTCTTGCCATTTTGTGTCCCGTCCAATGTGATGCCCAAACGTTTTTCCAGACAGCATGTGGGACCCTGCTCTGGACTGCAGGTGTGTCTTGTTTTGTATGCATATCCCGGAAGTGGGAACAGGAGCCCTTGCTCAGGTTTGGGGGCGGGGTGGACAGAGAGGAGATTTCCTAAGAGTTCACAGTGAATGAAGGGTCGAGGGATATCCGATGGGTTACGTTTTCTGGAGCAGAGATGAAGAATCTCTGAAAATTCAATTAAATTAAAAAAAATCTCCGTACTCTTTGCTGTTGTAATATGTTCATGGCAGAATACGACTCATGGGAAATCCAATAAGGATTCACCATCAAAAGTGGGTAAACGGGCTTCCCTGGTGGCGCAGTGGTTGAGAGTCC
>NW_021158024.1:0-1431 GCF_002837175.3 Physeter macrocephalus | reverse complement strand
TCGGCAGGCGGACGCGCAACCACTGCGCCACCAGGGAAGCCCCCCAGCATTTATATTTTAATAAAATTTAATTTAAATACAAGGTAAATTTTAATCTTAATGTATATGAATTTTTTGTTTCACCAACCAATAGTTTTGAATATACATACAAATAGATGGATAGATAAATAGGTATAGATAGATAGATAGATGGATAGATAGATAGATAGATAGTTATAGGCAGGGTTCAAATAATATGCAAAAAGGAACAGTGAAAAAAAAAAGGAACAGTGAGCAAAGAGAGAGGGGGAAAAAAAAGAGATAGATGCCATATATAATACATTTAATTTAAAATTGCACAGTGGCTGAGAGCAAGCCTTTGAAGCCTGGCTGCTGGAACCTGAATTCTAGCCCCACGGCTTACAGGGGGATATTAAGCAAATTACCCTCTTTTATTTATCTTACCAATTGTTAAAGGGGAAAAATAATAGCAGTTATCTTAGACTCACTGTGAGGATTAAATAAATTATATACCCAAGGTAAAGAGCAATCCTGATCTGCACTAAGTTCTCCATGGTTAAGTATTGCTGCTGTTGGTGATGTTATGTAAGAAAACCACTGTTTGGGATTAGGTCAGACAATAAATCAGATTTTACATTGCACTTCTTACAAAACATGAATTTGCTAAGTTAGTCTATAATAGCTCAGATTCTGGTTGCCAGCCAGATTCTATCTCTGCAAACAAAATCGACTGTCCTGGATTTGGTAGATTCCAGCCTAGATCTTAAAGGATCCTGACTGACAGCCCTTGATAGCATACGGTGTACTAAATGCTCAAGTAAAGTGAAAGCCCCTTCGACAGACATTCTACCTTCTTCCTGACATCCCACTCCTCTACTTTTTAAACTGTTTATATTTATTGACTTTCTGGACATGATTACGTGATTTACCTTATTAAACAATGCCATTTAAACTTACACTATTTTCTTTTGACTATTGTGAGTTTAAGCTTCTCAGAACAATAATCTATCACAAAGAGGAATTTTATATAATCCTTGGTGAGTTGCATGGCAGTACTCAGCTCACTTAATAACACTATTGAGAGATATGTAAGGAAAAATATAAGGTAATTTATAATTGTCCTTAGTTGTTATTTCAGTGGGTCAAATCTGATACTAATTAAACAATACATAGAGTTTCTGTTATCTATGCTATTAATATAATCTATTAATAATATCTTAAAAATTAAATTTTGTGGTAAGAACTCCTGAACGGGTAATAAAATTCAATCTGGTTAAATCAAAGATATCATTTATCCTCTCTTTTTAATTTGTAATTACATTCTCTTCTCCACAAAACCCTACTATCACCACCATCAACATGGTGTCATAGAATAAGATACTAAACATTATCCTATATATAGGTAGGTAGCTAACAAACATCTGTCATTAT
>NW_021158023.1:0-1431 GCF_002837175.3 Physeter macrocephalus | reverse complement strand
TTTTTTTTTTTTTTGCCTTAAATTTTTTTGTTGTTTATTTGCACATGTACTTACTTGAGAAAGGGTTAAGATGGCCGACTACTATTTCATGAACATTCTGAGTTTTATTTTAAAGGTTAGTGTGTTTGGGGAAGGAGATGGTTAGGAAAAATCGACACTTCCCTTTTTAACTTATGAGGGGAGTGACCCCAGGGAAACACTAGAGCACTTAGTGCCTAGTGCCTAGGAATTCCTCTGTTAGGGGCCCTCGGCTTTACCTGGGAAAGTCCCGAGCTCTACAGTGGGAACGTTGTGCCTCTGCCTTTAGGAGACGCTGTTTGTCAGCATTGTCCTAACCCCAGGAAAGGGGAGGAGGCAAGGCGAGTGAGTCAATGATGACGTCATCGATTAGCATACGTTTCCCAAATCGGCTGACCGAGTTTTCACTTGTTCTGCCAGGCAAAATTGAGTTCTTTTAACCGCGCAAACGGGAGCTTTCTTGGACCTTGGACTTGGAGCACGAAGAGGATTCTAAATTCTTTAAAGCTCTGTTTTCAGGAAATTTTTCTGAGAACTTTTTACCTCCAGAAGATCAGTGGAATTTGATCTGAAGGTATGTAATTAACACTTTTCTCTGCTGGGGTCTCAGGCGCCAGCCTTTTTTTCCCCTTGCTTTACTTCCTGGAAACTTGCAAAATCTCACATTGTCAGCAATGGCACTGTTTCTGTCTGGATTTACTAGGCGTACCAAGGGAAAAGAAAGGTGAGAAAGCCCGAGGTAGGCTCCAACACAGCCCTTTCCTGGTAGAAATATGCTAGCCCATAAATGGAGACAAAGTCTGGCAGACTTGCCAGAGCTAGAGATAAGAACTTTCAGGAAACTGCAAGACAAACGTACGATGTTAGAATAAGATGTCTCCAGGAATCCAGTCATACCGTTTCTAGTATCACAGAGCTACTAGAAGGTAAGACCCCATGGATGCTCACATTAAAAATGACTTTTTTTTTCTTTTTCTAACTATAAAAGTAATATATGTTCATTGCATAAAATTTGAGAAACTCAGACAGGAGCCCAGAATAGAATATATAGTATCTGTAAGTATACCACTTATATATAACCACTCTTTGTTATTTTTTTGTTGTTGGTATGTTCGCCTTCCCTTAGAAAGTAGTTTCTTGTTTCTAAATAGCTAAGTGTTGCATAGCGAATATATACCTCAGGTCCTTAAAGAATGAATAATTACATTGAAAAAATTTTATCGATTCATTGCTCCTCTGATTAGAATGAAATTTAGTGTGGAAATACATTTAGTGTGGAAATACTGACTTCGGTAATTTTTCACTTCCTACATTGATTTGAGCAAATGTTGTCTGAAACCACTCTTTCTGGGGTCTGGGATTATGACTTTTCTTTCTGTGAGATAAAGAAAGGCCTGCCCTGGTATGGTTAGC
>NW_021158022.1:0-1432 GCF_002837175.3 Physeter macrocephalus | reverse complement strand
AAAAAAAAAAAAAAAAAAAAAGCTTATATTTATATGTGTGTTTTATTGCATAGAAATAGAGCTGAGGGATCATTTAAAAGACTTTCAAGGAGAAAAATATATTACAGGAGGATGTAATTCTAAGAGAGCAATAGAATGAATACATGATTGAAAGGAGAAAACAGAATGACATTATTTCCAAATATTAAGGAAGAATTTGCTCATGTATTTTTAAAAAAATGGGTCTACATATCAAACCACTATAGTATTTATATTCTATTGGAATCAATTGTTTTATTTAAAAGTAATAGTTTTATTTAAAATGTCAATATTTGCAATACTCTTAAAAGTATTACACTTGCAACTATCCCAATTTATGATAAAAATTTTTAATATAGGGTTTAAACTGTGAAGGAAGGTAACATAATTGTTCAAAATTACGTTGAGACATGCTTCAAAATCTTTGAAGACCAATGCTCTAGTCAATGGTTTCAAAAGTTTGGGCTCCAGGCTAGCCAACATCAACATCAACTGGGAACTTGTTAGAAATACAAATTCTGGGGTCCCATCCAGAAGCTTTAGAGGTGGGGTCCAGCAATCTGAATTTTAAAAAGCACTCCAGGTGATTCTGATACAGGCTAAATATTGAGAAATCTTTTCAAACTCTTGCAGATCTCTTTCCTAGGATATTTGTCTTTCTCTTCCCTTGCTTTCCTTTTTAAATTTCTCTTCTCTATAAGAAATAGCAAAGTTAATGAGCAATGTGGATTTTAGAAACACCTGTGATTTATAAAGTATCTGCCTGGTAAAAAGCAGTCATAGCTGTAGGCTGAAATACGAAGATGAGATGATAAACAACCTAGACTCTAAAAGCAAGTAGTTGGAGGAGTGGCCAAGATGACAGAACTGGAAAACCCTGAGCTCACCTCCTCCCACAGGCACCAAATTAAAAGTTTTTACAAAGCACCTATCAAGGAGAATGACCTGAAGAGCAGAAGAATAGATTTTCCACAACTAAAGAGATAAAGAAGGAACCCTAACGGGACGGGTAAGAGGTGTCGGGAGGTGGTATAGTCAAGACCCAAACACCAGGTAGGCGACCCACAAATGGGAGGATAATCACAATTACAGAAGTACTCCCAAAGGAACGGGGGGACTGAGCTCCACATTGGGCTCTCCAACCTCGGGGTCCTGCAGTAGAAAGATGAGCCTTCAGGATGTCTGGTTTTGAAGATCAGAGGCGCTTGCGTATGGGAGAGCTGGAGGGTTGTAGAAAACAAAGACTCCAGTCTTAAAGGTTATTAACAAAATCTCACATGCTCCAGCACAGAGGCAGTAATTTGAAAGGAGCCTGGGTCAGACTCACCGACTGATCCTAGAGAGCCTTCTGGAGATGCAGGCGGCAAATGAGAGTCTCTCTGGGGACAGTCATTTCTGGGAGCTCATTCTACCA
>NW_021158021.1:0-1432 GCF_002837175.3 Physeter macrocephalus | reverse complement strand
AGCCTGCGCGTCCGGAGCCTGTGCTCCGCAATGGGGGAGGCCACAACAGCGAGACGCCCGCGTACCGCAAAAAAATAAAAAAATAAAAAAATTCATATGCAATTTCTATCAAGCACAATTTCTAAGTCTCCCTGAATAATGCTCAGCCATCTTTATAACACTGTGTCACTATGCACTTCATAATAAAGGGGTTGAAATTATTTTATCACGACAATATATACGACAGTTCCACAATTAAAAATCTCAGAAGCAGCACTACTGAATGACTTTATACAGGCTTATGCATAAGGAATAAGTTTAAATAATTCACTTTATCCAACCCACAGCTGTCCAGAAAGCCTACGCACAATTTCAAATATATGAATATTAATCCTACTCTCAAATTTTTCTAGAGCATGAGATTTCATAAACTCAACTTCATAGAATTTGTAATAGTCACAGTTGTGTGGCTTTATACAAAGCCACACAACTGTGAATATTACTAATATTCACAGTTTATGTAACTTTGTGTATTATTTCATTTAGAATGAGTATTTATTAGTGAAAAGAAAATACTTTTCAATAATAGGAACAAACTATTTATATTGTCTTTATTCAGAAAGAAAAATGTGAATTATAACACTCAAGGATATCCTTTTTCGCAAGAGTTGACCATTGAACAATGCAGGGGTTAGGGGTACCAGCCCTCCGCTCAGACAAAAATTCTGGGTATAACTTAGAGGTGGTCCTTCTGTATACACGATTCAGTTGGGCAACTGTAATTCAACCAACCATGGGTCATGGGGTACTGTAGTGTTTACTATGGAAGAAAATCTGCATATAAGTGGAACCACGCAGTTCAAACTCATGTTGTCAAGGACCAACTGTATTTACAAAACCCTTTCCCTTTCTTTCTTTTCCTTCCAGACTCCTCCAAGCCTTTAACTGTCAATCATCAAGGGAGGCATATCTCTTAAGATGATCTACTTCAGCGGGTCTCAAAGTATCCTCCAAGGACCCCTGAAATCCCCAAGTTACTTACAGGGAGTCCACAAGGTCAAAACGGTTTTCCTGATAGTAATAGGACATTATTTGACTTTATTATTCCCATTTCGCTCTCAGTTACTAACAGGTGTACATCATTGCTCTGATGGCTAATGGAGTGCGTGTACTCTGATGTACTCTGCTTTCAAAATTATTCAGTTTTCATTCAACCCAGAAAATATACATAGAAATTGCCCACATGATCAAAAGTTCTTTGGATATTTCAAAAACAATTTTAAGGGTGTAAAGGGGTCCTCAGACCAAAGAGTCTGAGAACCATTCAACAAACAACCCCAAAATCTCAGTGGCTTCACACAAGAAGTTTTTCTGTCACTCAGGCATATGACCCCGGCACTCAGCTGCACGTGTGTGTGTGTGTGTGTGTGTGTGTGTGTGTGTGTGTGTGTGT
>NW_021158020.1:0-1433 GCF_002837175.3 Physeter macrocephalus | reverse complement strand
GGGATGCAGAGTCAGTCCTCGAGTGAAGCCCACTCTTATTCCTCGATATCCTGTAGCATAAACACTATGCTGTAACGTCCGCTACTATTAATACATTTTGTGTGAGATGATAAGGGGACAATAGAAGAAAGCAAAGAAAATATTTGGGTAATGTATATGCAAACAGAACAAAATAATGAAGTTCTTACAACTATTACAGGCCTTGTATCTGCAACAGTTTCCATGGTTGTAGCTGGTATTTATAACTAATTCTTCAACTACCCGTTCCACATTCCCTTTGCCTTCAGCGAGCACTTCAGCTGGTTGTGGTTCTTTGCCTTTGCCTGGTGAAGTGCTCCAGACCTTCATTCCAGAAGCATCTGGGCTATTAGCAGTCTCCACAGAATTGGATGGTGGTAGTTTTCCATTGACTTTAAGGACATGATGGTACTAAGAGGCACAAAGGGATATTCTGTATTCCAGATGTGCTCTTCTTTACCTCCGTTGTGTAGGAGCTACCAAATTTCCCTTTGGGAGTCAAAGTCATTCACCCCATCAGTATAGCAAACCCTTTCTTTGCCTGTTGATTCAGAGGGATGAGGAGATCAAAGTGGCTAGATGCAATCTTATCTTTTATTTCAATGGAATCATTGTTTTCTTTCCCCTGATGGAAGCAATCTTTTATTTGGAACTAAGACCTCTAGATGAGTAGAGCCTAAGGTCACAAGGATGGGAAACAACAATTTTGCTAGTGGATCACCGTTGTTAATAATGACTAGAGGCACTCCTATTTCTGTGTCTTGATTACAGGACATGTGAATCCCGGCTCTGGGGGAAAGAGCATCTTATATTGGATGGTGATTCAGAACAGTCAGTCTTCTGAAGAACTTTGCCCCACCCTGCAAGATATTGGCCATCTGGCTTGTGCTGTAATTGAGTCTTCAAAATGCCATTCCATCTTTCTGTCAAGCCAGCTGCTTCAGGATGCTGGGGAACATAGTAAGACCAGTGAATTCCATGGGCCTGAGCCCGTTGCCATGCTTTGTCTTCTGCGAAGTGAGTTCCTTGACCAGAAGCAGTGCTGTGTGGTGTACCATGACAGTGGATAAGGCATTCTGGATGGTAGTTTTGTCAGAAGCACTGCATGGGGAAGGTACATCTGTATCCAGATTAAGGGTCTATTCCAGTGAGGACAAAGCACTTCCTCTTCCAGGATGGAAGTGGTCCAGTGCAGTCAACCTGCTGACTGATCACCCCAGGGAATGGTGCCATAGTAATGGCTCAGTGTTGGTCTCTGTGCTGGCAGACTGGACACTCAGTGATTATAATTATTAATCACATCTACAAAATACCTTCATGAAAACACTGTGGAAGGGGATGGAAGTGGGTTTTGTTCTTCAGGGATAAATGAAATAATGGAGTTGATGATTCATTATCTGTCACCTATGTATTAA
>NW_021158019.1:0-1433 GCF_002837175.3 Physeter macrocephalus | reverse complement strand
TGCTGTGACCCTGGGGTACAAAAGGACCCTCATGATTCAAACACCAGCCAGGGTATCAGGCACCATTATGAAGTGCCCCCCCGCCACCCAGTACAGCAACTTCCCCAATCAAAGAGAAATTGGCAGAGAGAAAATACATTGTTCGAGGGCAAGGTGCTACCAATTCAACACATCTCTGCTTGGTGATCTGGGGGCTACCTTTACTTGTGAAATCCTATCATGTGTGTTTCCCTTCTCCTTGCTCATTAGATTGCACGTGTAAAACAGTTGTCCTTATGCGGGCATCATCACCGTGGGGCGGGGCCACCGCTGTAGTAATAGTTCAGGATGGTAACCAGGTTGGAAGAGCAGAGAATGGGAGCAAGTCTTTATGGAGCGCCCAGAACATGCTGGGCTGGCACTTGATGAGCAGAATGTCACTGGGTCCTCAGCACAACACCCCCAAACCCAGGCACAAGTTCAAGGACACCCAGGAGTAAGGACGGCACATACAGAGTTCCAGCTGCTTTTTGGAAAAATTAAAAAGAGCCACCTTTACCAAACTGACTGTAAAAGCAAGTATCAGTCCCTGCATCCTCAGAAAGGTTATAGTGGAGCAGGAGGTACTTTGGAGGAAGAAGATTTTGCAGACTTTCACGAAAAGAGTTTCCTTAAGCGGTGTTTTGCGAGAGAGAAAGTGGGCGCTGCAGAAGTTTGTTACTCTGACAATGATGGCTTCTCCAGCGACTTGCCAAGAGCTGCTTTAAAAGCAGGAAAAGAGGGCAAATACTTGAAAAGCATGAACTGAAATAAACCTAAGTCACCCGAAGTGCCTATGAGGTGCTGCACCATTTTAAGTGCTTTATATTATTCACTCATTTACCTTCACAAAAACCCTATGAGACAAGTACCGTTAGTAGCCGTTATAGATGAGGAAACTGAGGCCTGGGGAGGGTCCACCAGCGAGCAGCAGAGCCAGGATTCAAAGCCAGGCTGGCTGCGGGGTCCGTGCTCTTCAGAACTACGCTGCTTTGCCCCTCTGTGCAACTGACTATGCAATTCCGCCGTAAAAAAACGCAAAGTTCACTCACTTCTGCCTTATTCACTTTCTCTTGTCACGGCCAAGAAAACCTAGAGTGACTGCTGTCAGCACCAGGTGACATGTGAGACATATATCTAATTAAAACAGAGTGGATCTTTTCAACTCAGCATACAATTCTTTTTGCAGGGCTCTGTGACATTAATTAAACAAGGGAGGCCATTGGACTGAAGTGGCCTTAATGCCATGGCAGTCTATGTAAGCAAACCCAAGCCTAAGCCTGTAAATGTCTCAAGGTTAAGAAATTGAAACCTGGGCTTCCCTAGTGGCTCAACGGTTGAGAGTCCGCCTGCCAATGCAGGGAACACAGGTTCGTGCCCCGGTCCGGGAAGATCCCGCATGCCGCGGAGCGGCT
>NW_021158018.1:0-1433 GCF_002837175.3 Physeter macrocephalus | reverse complement strand
CTTCCCTCCAATGGCAGCATGGTGAGAAACGGCAGCAGTCAGTGCTCTGCCAGGGCAGGGCCCCAGCTCGGCAGGAGTCATGAGGTTCTCTCCGGCTATGAGAGGAGCAGGCTTAGAGGCTCTGGCGCTGGGAGGAGATAGTACCATCCCTTCCTATTGGGCTTGGCCACCCTCTGCTTTCAGCCAGCCTCTTGGCATCTGCAGAGCCATGACATGTGTGGTTAACAGGCCTCTGCTCACTGTGGTCCCCAAGAGACCCAAGCTGCTTCACACGTGCTGCCACTGAGGCAAGGAGAAGGGGTCCACTGTGATCACACCCCGACAGCCAGGGCACGGGCCATGACCGAACCGGACTTCCGAGGGGAGGGCGGCAGCCCACCATGCACCAAAGGACCAGAATGCAATCCTGTGGAGGAACAGAGGGACAAGGGCCCACCACTGAACGCCCTCTCCCTAGGAGACAAGGGAGGGTAGAAATAGACATGCCTGGCAGGCACTGCAGCAAGCAAGCAGAGCACTGTTACTACCCATGGTCAGACAGGACCCAGCCCAGGAAAATAGGAGCTGGTCCAGGTCTCACACCAGGACACAGAGAAGCAGGGTGTCCCCTCCAGGGACAGCCAGTCCATGCTCTACCCACACTGCCCCATTCATCTTTCACAAAAAAGTGAAGAGTTCTCTAAGTTTTGCAGATGAAGAAAATGAAATGTGGAGAAGTACTGAAATTTACTTAGCATCACAAAGCCCATATTCATCCTACCACATCATGGCAGTAAGAAATGCCTGGAAAACAGGGCCTTCAACTGCATGCAGACTGTAAATGCTGAAATGCCTATGATATGCAGGGTGGTCCTGAATTCAAGGCCCAGAACTGTACCACTTCTATGCTCTCCTGGGGATTTCAGAAACACAGGCTTCAGAGCTGAGGAATGACTAGGAAACCCACCCTCACGGCTGCCCCCGTTGCTACGGACCAGCTGGCTCCTACCATTGCGCTGGGAGGGAAGGGGCTCAGGAAGTCACAGTCACCACCGTCCATGAGCAGCTCCTCCCCAAACAGGCGCTGCTGCTGCCACTGCTCCCCAGGCCAGGTGAGTTTATGTGAGATGACACAAAGCAAAGGCTCCCAGCTCGTGTGCGGTCCCCAGAGCCCAGGGCACGTATGCGGTGGCACACAGCTGCTTGGGGACGGTGTGCAGCAGCCACCACACCACACGGGCAGAAATGGGAGCCAAGGGAGTCCCACATGTCTGCAGACACTTAGGTACCTCCTTCTTCTTCTGATGGGTCTTCCTGAACTTCATTTATCCTTCCATTTACCAAAGTAGCCCAAGGAAGAACAGTAGTTAACCATCTCATGTTCTGAACATTTAAGAGCAAACTGGGGACTTCCCTGGTGCCACAGTGGTTAAGAATCCGCCTGCCAATGCAGG
>NW_021158017.1:0-1433 GCF_002837175.3 Physeter macrocephalus | reverse complement strand
ATCGGCAGGCGGACTCTCAACCACTGCGCCACCAGGGAAGCCCTGCCTCACTTTTTAATCGGGCTCTTGGTTTGTTTTTTGTTTTGTTTTGTTTTGATACTGAGTTCTATGAGCCCTTTAGATGTTTTGGATATCTACCTCTTTTCAGATATATCACTTGCTAACATCTTCTCCCATTCAGCAGGTTGCCTTTTTGTTTTGTTGACAGTTTCCCTTGCTGTGGAAAAGCTTTTTAGTTTGATGTACTCCCATTTGTCCCTTTTTGCTTTAGCTGCCCTTGCCTGAGGAGACATATCCAAAAAATTATTGCTAAGACCAGTGTCAAAGAGCATACTTGACTATGTTTTCTTCTAGGAGTTTTATGGTTTAAGGGCTTACAATTTAGGCTTTAATCCATTTTTTGTTTATTTTTGTATGTTGTGTAAGAAAGTGGTCCAGTTTTCCCAGAACCATTTATTGAAGAGGCAGCCTTTTCCCTAATGTATATTCTTGGCTCGTTTGTCATAGGGGTTTATTTCTGTCAGAGCGCACACTCTTAAGCATCCCCAGCTGTACCCTCCGTAAAGGCTGGGGAGAAGTGGGAAGAGCCGGTGACTTCAGTGTCCGTTCACAGCTGGTGGCACCAAGTCTGGGTAAGATACATCATTGATCCTGCCCACAATGCACTGGGGCGGGGATAACCATCCCAACCTGGCATGAGTTCACCAGGGTGGTGATGTCATGGGCTTACTCCAGCAGCCAACCCAGGTCAATCCTGCCAACCACAATCAACCATTTAGCCAATCATGAAGGTTTTCACTGTATCCGTTACATCCCCCCGCTCCACGCCAGGCTGGCTGTTGAGACGGGGAGGTGAGGAGGAATTGCAGAGCCAGTGCCTGCCCTCGGGAGTTGAGTCATTAATCGGAGAGAGATCTGACACCCGTAGATGTGGTGGCAAAGCGCATCATTGATCCCCTGTGAGGCTGGGTTGCTAGGAGACGAGAGGAGTGACAAGGATCAGGGTGGGATGAAGTGGACATGGCGGCGGGGGTGGGGGTAGCGGAGCAGGGTATGCTGGGTACTTGCCGAGGCCAGTCCCAACTGCAGAATTCCCCACAGCCTGCCTGAGGGCGCCTGGAGGATGGATGGGCGGGTGTAAATGAGGGAATCAGCAGCGCCACCCCATCCCCACCTCAAAGTCTGTATCCCCAACCTGTGTATTGGCTGTAGGCGGTCTGGGGGTCCCATCTGAGACAGCATACTCTCCCCAGTTACAGAGTAGGAACCAGAATCCTGTGACGTCCAGAGATGTCCAGCATGTCAAATTCTAGGCCAGAGACCGAGCCACAGGCACCAAGAGGCCAGAAAATATTGGATGGGAGTTGGCTTAAAACGCGATGGCCGGTGCTTTGCGATGACCTAGAGGGGTGGGATAGGGAGGGTGGGAGGGA
>NW_021158016.1:0-1434 GCF_002837175.3 Physeter macrocephalus | reverse complement strand
GTCCCCATGGGAGGTGGGGCTGCGTGCTCTCTTGGTTTTGTTTTTGAACACTGTGTGACCTTGGGCAAGGTAACACAACTTGTTGACCTGTAGCTTCCTCGTTTGTAAAGTTGAGATAAACACATCTACCTCGCAGAGTGGTACCTCAGATTAAATGCAGCATGAATGCTCAGCATTTAACAGAGTGCCTGGTTCATAAACAGCCTACAGTCAATATTATTTTCCTTTCCCCTTTGTCAGTGGCAAAAGCTAAATGATTAATTTTTTTCAGCTTTGGCCATTAGGAGCTCTTTTAGTTAGCTCATATATCCTTTTGACATATACTCATTATTTGGGGTTTTTTTGAGCACTTTCTTACTTTCAGGCTCCAGGTTTTATTTCCTGCCCTAGTGCAAGGATCAGCCACTTCTCCAAGGAGCCTTTGGTACTAGAAACCAAGATCTGGGTACTAGATGTGCTCACATGTATTATTATTTTTTTAAAAATATACTTTATCTTTTATAATAGTTTTAGATTTATAGAAAAATTGAGAAAATGGTTCAGAAAGTACCCTCATACCCCACAGTTTTCCCTATTATTAACATATTAGTATGGTGTATTCTTTATAATTCATGAATCAACATTGGTATTTTATTAACTAAAGTCCATATTTTGTTCAGATTTCCTTAGTTTTTACTTAATGTCTTTTTTCTGTTCCAGGAATCCATCCAGGATACCATGTTACACTTGGTAGTCATGTCTCCTTAGGGTCCTCTTGGTTGTGACAGTTTCTCAGACTTTTGTTGTTTTTGATGACCTTAATGGTTTTGAGGAATACTGGTCAGGTATTTTGTAGGATGCCCCTCTAGTGGAATTTGGCTGGTGTTTTTCTCATTAGACTGTGATTATGTGTTCGGAGGAGTAATATCCAGAGCTGAAGTACCATTCTCATCACATCATATCAAGGGTAACACTATCAACATGAGTTACACTGTTGATACTGACTGTGATCCCCTGGCTGAGGTGGTGTTTGTCAGGTTTCTCGACTTTAAAGTTACTCTCTTGTTCCCCCTTGTTCCTGGAAAATACTGTGCTCTTTGGAAGAAGTTACTATGTGCAACCCATACTTAAGCAGTGGGTATGGTGTTCCCCCTTGAGGACAGAGTATCTACATAAATTATTTGGAATTCTTTGCATGGCATCTTTAATCATTTTTTTTATTTGTTTGTTTGTTTTCTGAGCTCTGTTTTTCAATGCTAGAAGTGAGGTGTCTGTTTATATTGGGCAAAATTTTTTTTAAATTTATTTATTTATTTTTGGCCACATTGGTTCTTCTTTGCTGTGCGCGGGCTTTCTGTAGTTGTGGTAAGTGGGGACCACTCTTCGTTGTGGTGCAGGCTTCTCATTTTGGTGACTTCTCCTGTGGTGGAGCATGGGCTCGAGAGCACAGGCTCA
>NW_021158015.1:0-1434 GCF_002837175.3 Physeter macrocephalus | reverse complement strand
TGACATCGCTTCTTTTGTTTTAAGCCACCCAGTTTGCAGTCATTGCTTTTGGCAGCCCTAGGAAACCAACATGAAACGCACCACAGTCAGCAGGTTAGTGCCAATTTAGGGTCTGCAGTGGTATTGTAGTGGAAAAATGCTTGTTGAATGAATACCGTGTGGGGCTGCACTTATGGCTGGTGTGGCTTTAATCCCCACCTCTGGGTCAACAATGCCATGTCCTCTGAGTTCCCTGGGTGAGTCAAATCTGTGCTGGGTCCTGTCCTGGGGGTTGGCGGAGAGTCCTTTCCGGCCATTTGAGACTCTTCCCCAGGTCCTTCTCTGGCCGGGAGCTTCCTGGTCCAGCTCATGTGCTGCTCTACCCTCAGAGGCCTTGCTGAGTTGCTCCTTGACCAGGCCTGCAGGGGCCCTTGGAGCCAGCCAGTATTCAGGTGTCCAGGTGTCCGGCCATTCTCACCTATCCCCAGGGACCCTTTATAAGGTTTGGTCATCCCCAGGCCTTTGCAAGGGCCCCTGCTCATGTACCCAGTCTCCTCTCTTCTGGGTTTAAGGGACTCCGATCTGCCCACCTCCCCATCGATACCCTGAGGGATGATCTGGTCCAAGTCCCAGGGGAGCTCAAGCATCCGCAATACCAAAGCCAAGGGGGCCCTCTGCTGTCTCGTTCTCAGTCCTATGCCCCACAAGTCCTGCAACAACGAAGCTCTAACACGTGTCAGCCTTCTGCGTCAGGCAAGCACACCTGCGGCACAGGTAACATTGGAAGAGATCATCCTTCCACATGGGGGAGCCGGGCCCTGCCTTCCAGGAGCTCCCAGTGGATCAGGCAGAAAGTCAGCCCCGGCTATGAAGGAGGGTACATTGAGAGCAAGTTTAGCTTGACGAGGGAGGCAAGGTAGCCTTTCAGAAAGACCTTGGGTGCCAGGGGGTCCCAGGTGGCACCTTGATGCCAGCCACTGGCTATGTGCTCACGAGCAAGTCCACTTGTAACACGGAGGCCATAACAACGCTTGACACGTCTCATTCAGCCCTCACTCCAACCCCATGACAGACAGGCTCCTTGCATTTGACAGTGGGGGAAACCCAGGGACAGAAAGGCTTAAATAACTCCCTCCTCTGAGCCCCGCAAACAGAAGTGACGTCACACTGGATCCCTCAGAGCCCTCCACAGCTCTCCTGAGCCCTGACCCCTCCTCCTGGGTGGTTTGTGTCCACCTCTGATGCAGACAACAGACCATGCCACGTCTGGGCCACCTCTGGATCTTCCAGGGCCGTGAGGCAGTGCCTGGGCCAGAGTGGGCCGTCGGGGGACCCTAGCTGGCTGGAGCATCAGCAGATGGATGGAGACTGAAGTGAGAGGGGGAGAGGCGTTAACACAGAGCCATTCTCTGTCTTACACACACACACACACACACACACACACACACACACACA
>NW_021158014.1:0-1434 GCF_002837175.3 Physeter macrocephalus | reverse complement strand
GTTTCTGCTGTACAACAAAGTGAATCAGGTATATGTATACATATATCCCCCATCTCCTCCCTCTTGAGCCTCCCTCCCACCCCAGTAAAAGGTTTTTATCTTAATGCAATAGTTTCTTTAGTGGTCATTTGATATGCCTAGTCTTCTATCTCTGGGTAGTTGGGAGACAGTGTTGTGTAGGGGGAAAAAAGCTTTCAAGTCAGAGAGAGAGCTGGGAGCTGGCTCTCCCCACTTGGTGGCAGACTTTGGGCAAATTACTAGGTATCTAAATGGGAATAATAATACATACCCTATAGGGTTGTCATGGGGCTTAAAAGAGATGCACAGTGCTTGGAACACAACAGATCTTCAATTAATAGTAACTGTCATTATTATTAGTTGTATATTTTTATTAGCTGTATATTTATTATTATTTCCTTACCTGTGTATTTTTGTATATTATTAGCTGTATATTTGTATTAATGCTATTATTTAATGCTTATATGCATTTTCATCTGAAATTCATCTCTTAATTTCTAGTTACATGCCTTAATTTTCTACATTTTCCCACAGTCCTTAGCAGAGCCCCTTGTATCATATTTAACTCATTGGTGTCTCTGTTTCCTCATTTGTATTAGGAGGAAGGGGTTGGACAAAATAGTTTTAAAATTCCTCATAGCCCTAAGTTTCCATGTGCTCCTCAGGTGGTTTTTTGAAGCCCAAAATCCCAGCTTCTCAGAGGGGAGTTTTCAGGTCTGAATTATCTACACGAGCTTCTTAAAATAAGTCACTACTCTACACAATGAAAAATATTGGATTGAAAATCATTGTCAGGAGTTTAAAAAATGCTGATGGTGGGGGGGAGGTATAAATCACCGCTTAATGAATATTATCAGACAAGCAGAACAATAGGGAGAAAAATTAGCTTGTATCTGTACTTCATATTATATATCAAAGTAAACTTCAGATGGGTCAAAGAATTAAATATGAAAACCAATCTATTAAATAAAAAAATCCTTGGAAAAATGAAATGCCAAATATAATCCAGCCGTGGAGGAGAAATACATTTTTGAATCTTGAGTAGTGTAGGCTATGACCAGAGATGCAATGTGTATGATCAAATCTGTGAGGTCAAACTAAAATTTGTGTACACACAATGTGTCAAAATAAATATTGAAAGAACTTAGTAGAATAGAGGAAACAAATGAAATGATGACATCTGGTAAAATCTTTACTATTCAAATATAGCAAGCATATGACTATAATGAAAAGTCAACAGGTAGAATTCCTTTAGTAGCCATTAAAGCTCATCCAGTACAAGAGGTAGTGCATTGTCTCATGGAAAGAGTCTATGCGCCAACAGAAAGAAGGAATATAAAATAAGGTAGCAAAAATTATTAAAAATGATAATGCCCAATGGAGTCAGGGTTACATGGTCATCATGGGAAAACAGAA
>NW_021158013.1:493-1435 GCF_002837175.3 Physeter macrocephalus | reverse complement strand
GTCGAGGCGGTCTCTTGTCTCTGCGCGAGTCCTGCAGCAACGCTGTCAAGAGCAGAGCCCTGCCCAGCGCTGAGTTGGCGTCTTGCTGCCGCACCAGGACAGAGCGAAGCACGAACGTTCATGCACGCTGGGTTTCCTCCTTGCACACCGAGTGTACCGCAGGAAGGGCGCGCAGCATCAGGGCTGGTCGCTTCAGTAAAAGCGGAGGGAAGCGGCCTTGGTACAGGCACAGAAGATGGCGGTAGGGTAAGAAGTCGCCGCTGCAACATGGAAAACTCGCCAGTTCCACCGGGCCAGAGATCACCAGAGGCTTCAGACGGTTCCGTGGAAAAGTGCTCTGCCAGGATGGCAATAGCAGTCGTCACATGAGAATGATGTGGAGAACTGCTATCGAAGCCATTACCGTAAGTAGCAGCTCGAGGAGAGCTGCTAGCAGGAAGAGCAGCCACAGAGCCACTACGTATAGACGCGAACGCGTTCGCAGAAGACGCGGCACCAACTGAATAAGAAAGAGAACTTACACGCTGCAGTGACACGTGCTTTGACGCATCAGACAAGCTGCTTGAGGAGGCGCCAGTGGGGAGCGGCGAGCTATCCAACGAGGCGTCGGGATCTCCCAAGCCAGCGTGGAATGCTGTCCCTCCGGTGAAACTGCTCAAGCAACAAGTGCAGTACGCCACCAAGAGAAGCAGCCTCACAGACGCGTTGTGTTGATGCAGCGATCGAGGCCACAATATATCTGTGGCCGGAGCAGTCCTGACATCCCAACATGCAGGCGAAGCAGGGGACGACGGTAGAGACGAGGCAATTCTGGGGATCATCTGATTCCTGCTGGAGCTGCGACTGCGCCGGGAGAGCTGCTTTGTCTTGTGTGAGGGAGCTGGAGAAAGTGACGGCGCAGCTCCAAACAGTGCTGCACGCAGTCGTCGCGTGCGAAGCAGG
>NW_021158013.1:0-475 GCF_002837175.3 Physeter macrocephalus | reverse complement strand
TCTTGGCCACTTCCAACGGCCCGCATTAGTGAGTGGTGAAGTGCCGCCGAAACACCAACAACGCGACCAGGATCACATACCTTTATGGCATATCTTGAGAAGGCACTTCTCATCTCCGAGTAAAAGAGCAGTACCAGATGTACTTTGAATACAGTACCGCATACACACAGAATAGCACGCGCCTCGCATGTCGTCGACGCTGCGCGAAGACCTCCAGTCGGTTGAGCTCCTGAAACTGCACGTGAAGATGGTACAGATCCTAAGTCAGTAGAAGCACGAGCGGCCACTGATGAGATAAGATCGAGATGCATGTCTCTGTGTTTCTGTGGTATTGTACATCCAACGAATCGAATCCCCACCAGCGTGACGATACAGATAAGCCACAAAGTTTTTGTTAGATCAGAGAGAAAACGTGAAGGACGCTTGCATGATTCAAAGGGTTTCTCTGTGAGCGAGTAAGGGGCAGAAGGCCGGT
>NW_021158012.1:0-1436 GCF_002837175.3 Physeter macrocephalus | reverse complement strand
AAAAAAAGTACAGAGCATGAAGACTCACGCAAGACACCTCTGAGTTAGTTCTCCAGATGTGAGGTCCAGGAATCTGTATTTTCAAAAAGCTCCCTGAGCAATTCTGATATGTCCCACGCAGAATTATTCCCAAACTTATGTTTAGAAATCACTGAGCTAGTTGTTCTCTTGATGTTTATATCTGTTGCCATTCCGGCAGGAAACAAAAGGCACATTCAGTGGGATAAATTAAGGAAAATTTACAGAGGGATGATTTACAACTGTGTGGTCAGGCTGTCGGGAAACCCCCAAAGGATGGCCGATCACAAGGGGGCAGCTGTTAGCATCTCTAAGCCTGGGAGAGAGGGGAGTGGCGTCCCCCAAAAGTGGAGGCAGAGAGGGCTGGGTGGAAAGAACCTCTTGACAGGGGCTGTGACCTTCAGCTGAGAGAAGCAACCGACTGGTTTGAGCCAAACCCACCTGGAATCCAGAGGGGCAGGGAGACCACCCAGACCAGCCTCTAAGGGTGCAAAGAGGGATGGAGAAAAGGGTGGAGAGTGTGACTGGAGGGGCAAATGAAGACATCCAGCCCAAGGCTTTTTTCAATGTGGAAACATAGGGAAATACAATGGTACCCCAATCGATCTAAAGCTATATTGCCAATATTTCATGGCACAATTTTTTTCATGAGAGGTCTAACTCTTAGCCCCTTGTTAACTCTACTTGGTACCCCAATAAAATACCAGGTTTTTGTTCTTGCTTTTGTTTTTTCAATAGCAGTTAATATTTATCAAGTAATCATTATATTCTAGGTACTGTGATAATTTTTTTAAAAAATTTATAGAACAGCACTTCAAAGTAGGAATTATTATTTTACTGAAAAGAAAATGAATGCACAGAGAGGTTAAGACATTTACCATGGGTGACCCAGTGTGTAAGCATAAAGTCATGATTTGAGGTCAGATCTGTCTTATATCAATGCCCGTGCTGTTAAACTTTAGGCTGTTTTGTGAAGCTTCTCCAGGAACATGTAAATGCCAGTCGCTCCCAGTAACTTGGAAGGCTATGCTCTGGGCAATTTTGTCAAGAACAAGAAACTGCAGTTCCTTGTATTACTGAATATAGTCTCATATTCATTCATTACTTATCAAATATTTGTGTTTGTTAAATATTACGTTATCTCCCCATTCATACTCAGGAAGCAACTTGGACCTTGTGGATTGACTATTTATGATTTTATGCATTCATAAATCATAGGCTTAAGCACGAGGTTGTGGTACATTTTCTCTGTGCTCTGCTGGTACTTCTGTGTTCAGAACAGAACTAAGATGACCCACTGTTCCGATGTGTCCTGTGCTGAATGGTTTCCAGGACGTGGAACTTTCAGTGCTAAAACGAGGACAGTGCTAGACATACCAGACTGGTTGGTAAATGCCAGGCTTTTCTTTTTTTTTTTT
>NW_021158011.1:0-1436 GCF_002837175.3 Physeter macrocephalus | reverse complement strand
TCCGGAGCCTGTGCTCCGCAACGGGAGAGGGCACAGCAGTGAGAGGCCCACGTAACACAAGAGAAAAAAAAAGAGCAAATCTCAGACACATAATCATTTCACCTATAAATACTTAAGTATGTCTCTTTAAGAAATAAGAACTCTTTTTTTTGCCTTAAAAGTTGCCAACAGTACCATTATTACACCTAACAAATTAATGATAATTATTTAATAACATTAAGATCTCTTGGTTTTCCTTGACTGTCTCATAATTGTCTTCTCACAGCTGATCTGTTTGAATCATTTGTAATATGCTTCTTACATCCCCTTTTATCCATTATACCTCCCTCTCCTAGTTTTTCTCTCATTTATTAGTTGAAGAAATCAGATCATTTCTCTGGTAGTTTCTCACAGTCTGGATTTTGCTGACCGCACCCCTGTGGTGTCATTCAGCATGTCCCTCGGTCCCCCATATTTCTTGTAAACTGGTAGGTAACCATAGATTCAGCTGTGCCAGGGGACTGTAGCTGTTGACAGGCACTGCCCTCAGGGGCACATGATGGCCATTAAGCATTAGAATTGATTAGTGGGTTCAGCAGTTGTGCTGATTAAATGAGAACATGTGTGGGGTGCTCAGTGGCTGTCACATAGTAGGTGCTCTGTGACGGGTGTCTTTCATAACGGACTCGGGACCTGTGGAGTTCTGGGACAAGGATGGTAAAAGACAGGAAGTGGGGGGTCTGTTGGATCTGTAAATTGGGTGATCAAGTCCTTCATTTACTCTATGGGGTAAAAGGGTCTTGTTCTAGGCCGTACATCTGGTCTTGAAAAAGCTGTGTCCCCAAACCCAATTTGTGACCCAGTTTCCATTTTGGGTGACTCCTTTGTCAGGAGCCATCACCGCTACCTCACACTGGGCCAACTTATCTGCTAAAGTTCCAGGAGCCCTAAGTCCCATTTGCTGTACAGAGCGAGGCCAGGTTGCAGGCACATTTGCTTGGCTTGATGGGATTAGAGAGCAGTTGAACAAGCTCCCTATCCTTGTCTCTAATTTGAATTGTCCTTGGGACACAGTTCACCTACCTCCCTGCCACAGTGCCTGGGGGGCGGGTGGGCGAGTCTGAGCAGTCTCTCCCTCCCATTCCGAGCAGGTGCGGGAGCTGACTGACGCCGAGTTCCCCCACTCCTTCCTGGTGTCCGGGAAGCAGCGCACCCTGGAGCTGCGGGCCCGGTAGGCAGGCAGGCTGAGGGCCGGGCGAGATGGGAAAACTGGGAGGGGCTGCTTTCCTCAACACCTGTGTTCACTTTCCGAGCAGGTCCCAGGAGGAAATGATCTCCTGGTTACAGGTATCAGAATGCTCCAGGGCCCCTAGGATTCTGACCTCCCTACCCAGGCTTCGGGGGAGGGAGGGATGGTGTGTGTGTGTGTGTGTGTGTGTGTGTGTGTGTGTGTGTGT
>NW_021158010.1:0-1436 GCF_002837175.3 Physeter macrocephalus | reverse complement strand
CAGACAGCTTCACAGGGGAATTCTACCAAACATATAAAGAAGAGTATCCTTCCCAAAGTATTCCAAAAAATCAAAGAGGAGGGAACACTCCCAAATTCATTCTATGAGGCCACATTTACCCTGATACCAAAACCAGACAAAGACATTGCAATAAAAGAAAATTACAGGCCAATATCTCTGATGAATATACTCACACATTATTTTAAATAAATCAAGCTCTGTTCAGAAAGCTAGTAATAATTTGCAATACACTAAATTTTAAATTTATTTGTGTAGTCATTGTAAGTATTTATTAGCAATAATTCTACCTCAAAAGGGGGTTTTAATGTTGTCAATTTAATTTTTTCCAGGAAAACTGGAAGTGCTCCATTAACCTGAAGAATAGGGGTCACTGCACTGAAGATAATACAGGGAGAGATGGGTGCATAAGAGTGAGAGCAGTTACTCACCACCAGGTAGTCTAATATTAAAGAGGTTATACTTTCTATGGCTATTTTCATCTCTCTCAACTCATTGAAGGAGGCAAGTATATGTAAAAATACAGCATGCGCGTTCTGAGTGAACATTCAGTTTACATTTGTGTAAAAGTAAGCCACATGGGTTGTGTCAGTTCACTTTCAATTATCCTGAAAATTCTCTTTAAATATTGAGTTTTCCAGTCATTTCCATCATTAAGGGATATTACTATCTAATATTTTGATCATTAGAAATAGACTTTGTATCCTTATATAAAATTAAAGTATTCCAATTTTTTAAAATTTTTGATTCCAATTTTATTTTTGTTTCCTGTATACTTAACACTTTGTGGGGGAAAAATGCTGTAATCTTTGGTCTGTGTTTCCACAATTTACTGTCAAATGTACTAATGTACTCTCTTCTTATAGGGGTAACATTTTTAAATTTGACTTCTTGTAAAATTATTTTAAACTATTATATTGGTTAACTTTCATTTAACTAAAAGTTGATAGATAAGAAAAATACAGTACTGTTTATAAACCTAAAACTCCGTTAAAAAGACGTAGTTTAAAATAAGTTGACATATATATGCATATTTGGCCACTGTTTGTATATAGATATTCTTTTAGCAAAACTAAATGACCCAAATTACCTAAGTTTGTGATAGTTTAGTACGTCAAAGGCCATATGACACATTAGAAATACAACTGATCTGGGAATTTTAAAAAATTGCATTTATGTAATAACTCTGACACTTTGATAATTTATTAAAATTCTTTAAGCATCCCTTTTTTAAAAATTGTAATATTTGTGTAATAGGATTTCACTTTGAGGGTATAATATTCTCTTCTTAATAAATTGCTTAAAGAAATGATTTATCTAACTTACCTTTTATTCTACTATCAGGGCATATAATTGAACTTGTTATCACTTTTCAAATTGTGTAAATGCCTATGTATCTATAACATTTTTTTTTTTTT
>NW_021158009.1:0-1436 GCF_002837175.3 Physeter macrocephalus | reverse complement strand
GGGAAGATCCCACATGCCGCGGAGCGGCTAGCCCCGTGAGCCATGGCCGCGGAGCCTGCGCTCCGCAATGAGAGAGGCCACAACAGTGAGAGGCCCGCATACTGGGGAAAAAAAAAAAAAACTAGAGTCAAGAACCTGGTTGGCTGGCCCTCTCATGGGAAGAAGGCATCTCAAGTCTCCGGTTATGGCCCACAAGGGACAGCTTTTGCAGGGATCAGGTGCCTCTGTGCCTCTATAGGTAACAGGACTCTGGGGTGACGGGGAGGGGACTCACAAGTCTTGAGGAGCCACAGGGAGGCTCCCAGATGGTGTCCAGTCACCTCTGGGCTAGCAGAGTGGAATTGCTCCCAAACAGGGCTGACTCATCCCTGAGGCATTTCAGCCCCTCCTCGCCTCCCCACCCTTTCCGGGGTCTCAGACGGAGTGGGGAGCAGGGGTGGGGAAGTTGGTGGCCAGTCCTGAGCTGGGGGGGAAGTGGGGGACCGGGGAGACCCTCCTGCTGTCTGCCAAGGCTCTTCCAGGCTCCAGATCCAGGTCCGTCCTGCCTGGGCCTCGGGTAACTTTCTGTCCAGGTTTCCTGTGCACGTGAGTGTCCTGCCAGCTGGGTTGGCTCCACTGCCCACTGGTCACATGCATTTGGTTCTGGCCCCACAAGAGATCAGCCAGCCATTCCCATAGAAACCGCCAAGGGTTGCAGAGCGCTCTCCCTCATTTTCTACCTGCCTTCCAGAAAGCCCAGGGGGACAGCCTGGGAGGGGCCTCCCCTCTGACCTGAGCACTGGCCCCCAAACCTGACCCCCAGGGCAAGCGCATCTCAGACGAATGAGAGTACACCAGAGTCCGAGGCCACCCTGGTTCCTGGGAGTCATAGTGTCTGACTTACTGTGCAGGCCTTATACAAGATTCACTCCTCCAGTTTCAGCCGCGTGGGCAGTGCTGTGAGATCCTCTGGCTCCGAGGCTGTGTTTCTATACTCCCCACGGACAGGCGCCGTGCTGGGCACCAACCTGCAGAGAAACCTCTTAGCCAGGCCAGGTGGTGATTTCAGAGTCCCCAGGAGAGGAAGAGGCCCCTGCGATGACACGTGGGGGGTTGTGGGGAGTGCTCTCACGCCTCCTACCCTGGCTCGTGCTCAGCAGCCAAAAGGCTTGGGGCGAAACTTGCTCCTAATTAGCTGCTGTTTCAACAGCTATTTGCAGGCAATGGTGGGTGGCAAAGAGTTTTTATAGGCATGCCCTCTGGGGGTAGGGTTGCTAGATTTAGCAAAGAAAAATAGTGATGCCTAGTTAAATTTGACTGTGAGAGAAACAGAGGATTTTTTATTGTTGTTGTTGGCTGCGCTGGGTCTTCATTGCTGCGCAGGGACTTTCTCTAGCTGCGGTGAGCAGGGGCTACTCTTCATTGTGGTGCGCAGGCTTCTCATTGCGGTGGCTTCT
>NW_021158008.1:0-1437 GCF_002837175.3 Physeter macrocephalus | reverse complement strand
CTAAAATCGTAGTCATCCAGTATTATTCAAAATGTACTTTCTTCTCAGAAGTCTGTCTAACCCATTTAACTATGACTCTGGCTAGACTTTGTATCCCTTAAATCTTTCCATTTATATATCAATTTGCAAGTACTATATCAATTGGGACTTGGTGATTTGTTTATTTCTAAGTCTTTTATTCAAAGAATAACAGAGCAAGAAAGACCTACTCTTTACTGTTGTTATAATAATGAGGAGACTGAGACCTAGAATATATTTATGCATGTGTGCTTGGTCACCAAACTAGATAACCTTTTTCAAAATAGGGAAATTTTTATTTTTAAATATTTTGTAGGTTTATCATGCTTTTCACAAAGTGCTGTGCACGTCAAGCAGCAAAATGGTTGACTAGACAACTAGAGGACCAATTCTGAGAGACAAAGTCTTGGGTGGTGGGAGTGCAGAGTGCAGAAGGCTAGAATAGGAAAAGTCCTAGTCAGGCGCGATGTCATAGGATTGGGAAAGGGGGATAGACATATGAAGAAAGAAGAGTCATGAAATGGAACTGTGAACTGAGGCTTAAGGTATTTTTGGAGAATCAGATGGGGTAACATGTAAAGGAGACTTTCTCGAACGTTCGTCAGGTCTGCATTTTCTGCCATTCATTCAACCCTGGATTAACCATTCAGCAAAGTAAGGAGGTGTAGCAAGGAAAGGTGAGTACTACAAGTTTCTCTCCACCCAAGCTATCTTTTCTTTAACTATTTCACTGCCTTCCTTGACTTTAGTACAATTTTGGGGGTTATTGCCATGTTTTGCTTTAATCTGTATTAAACATTTTCTTTGTCATGATGAGTGACTTAAATTTAAAAGTTTGGTTTGAAGCTGTTGTCAGATATCACAATTTTTTCCATCTCATAGCTTGAGACTTTCACTTATATCCAATATAAACATAGCTGGTGAGTTTGGCTAGCATTCAACTCACCAGCTGATTTGTGTAAATGATCTTTAAGCTCTTTATTTTGAGCAATGGAAGGACTGAGGGGGCACCATTGTTGGACTAGGCTGAGGGTATCAGTTGGTCTTAATCCAGCCTTTCATTCATTAATTCATCTCATTTGTCTTGAAAACTACCGTGTACCAGACAACTGTTCTGGCATCGGAAATGCACGTTGAAAAAGACTCAGTCCTGCTGCCTTTCAAGTTTATAATAGCCTATGGGCCAGGCTGATAAGTAAAGAGGCAATCACAACACAATATATTCAATATTGCTATAGATTGCTTTGTCAGTACTCTCAGTCATGAATCAGACTGTGCGGTAGTGACACTGATCCAAATGTCTTCTTTCTACCAGACAGAGTTGATGTTACAGCAAATCAGAAAGTGAAACTTTTTTTAAAAAATTTATTAAATTTATTTATTTTTGGCTGCATTGGGTCTTCGTTGCTGTGTGCAGGC
>NW_021158007.1:0-1438 GCF_002837175.3 Physeter macrocephalus | reverse complement strand
AGACTCGTCTGTGTAGCAGAGCATCCCCAGCTTGCTGACATGTGGTGAGGGACCTTGAACTTTGGGACCCGTTCATATTTTTCCTAACCTCAAACTTTCCAGGCTTATTTTTGCAAACTTTAATATTCATTGAACTGCTCTATTGACTCCGGAGACCCTAAGACAATGAAAAGACGTAAAATCTGAGATCTGGCAAGAGTCTAATAACAGATAAGACTGTGGGCCACGCCCTTTTCTAAGAGCTTCGCATGTATTAACTCATTTAATCTTCACCGCATCCCTTGGTTATCCCCATTTTTCAGTTGAGAAGGCTTAACCTGAGCAAGTCATTTGTCCCAAATCACAGAGCTCAAAAGGGGAGGAGCTGGGATGTGAACCCAGGTTAATTCCAGAGTCTGAGCTCTAGGTCACCTCAGGGTGAAGCTGCAAGGAGGGCGTCGAGGGCAAGCCCTCTTTTTCATCAATAGAGAATTCACATCCTGAGAGTTAAGTCCATTCTAGGAGATCATTGGCCAAGCAAATTCTAAACATCTTAAATGGGCACTAGGAAATTTTCCCAAAGAGAAAACAGAGTTGTCGGCTATACCACTTCTAGACCTGACCTCCAAAGAGAGTTACTTATTGCCCAGCATTCTCCAACTTATGGCTGATTCACATATCTGTGAAATGAGAGTGCCCTCTTTGGACTCTTGGAAACTCAGGCTCAGATCAGGAAATTAGCATTATATTTCTTTGTTTCCTTGAGAGCAGAATGGCATTACACACTTCAAGTCAAACTGCTACTCACTCACAGGTAGATGTTCCCAAAAGTTTTCAATGAAATATGGATTATAAGTACCAGTTCCATAACAGGGCAACCGGGAAGCACTGGTTTCTAATTTAAGACTCATAGATATCCAGCAATGAGTTATAAGGATGGAAGGAATCCATGGACCTGAGAAATTGTACGCTGCCTTTGGATATGTGTGTATATATACACTTTTTCCATTAGCGTCTCAAAGGGATCATGACCCCAAAACATTTAATAACTATGACTATGAAGACATTTCACTAAATTATTTACGTGTAGCTCTTCTGTGAGATCAAATGGCAGACGATGAAAGCACCGGTCTTATGAGTTTCAGGGCTCATCATAATCTATATAATTTTCACTTTACTAATTTTCTTTGCCTCGGTAAAGAATTGATTCAAATAAAACCTTTGTACTGCATGTATTTACAGACTGGATTTTTCCATCTGCCACATGGAGACTTTTTCATTGAGCCTGTCAAAAATCACCTGGCAGAGGGAGTATACCACCCACATGTCATGTACAGGAGGCAGAGGCCGGGTGTCCCGGAGATGAAGGAGCCAACCTGCGGATTAAAGGGTACTGTGACTTAATCTCCTCACTGGATGGAGGAGTTTGTTCTGTTCTGTTATTGTTTTTTTTTTTTTT
>NW_021158006.1:0-1438 GCF_002837175.3 Physeter macrocephalus | reverse complement strand
GACCCAGTGCAGCCAAAAATAAACAAATAAAAATAAATAAATAAATTTATTAAGAAAAAAAAAAAAAAAAAGAAAAGAAAGCCCTGACCAAAATGCCGGTTCTCACTTCCCTCAGTTTTCAGGCAGTTTCTCAGTCTCCATTCCCATAAGACACTTTTCACTTTTCTCCATACCCCATCCAACCCTTTAACCAAATTTCACAAATAAACAACAGCTTCAAGTAAACTGACTGAAAAGATATACAACACAAATAGTGAGAAGGCTGGAAGGACAATGTTAATATCAAATATATGGACTTCATGACAAAAAGTATCATCAGAAATAAAAAGGGACATTTCACTATGATAGAAGGTCAATTCATCAGGAGAACACAGCAATCATAAATGTGTATGCATCTGAAAAAAGAACAACAAAACACACAAAGCAAAAACAGAATCAAAGGGAGAGAGAGATGATTCCAACTATCATTAAAATAAGGTTTTAATTCTCCCTCTCACCAGTCACTGGGACAACTTGGAGACCAGCAAACTTTTTCTATAAAGGACCAGATAGCAAATATCATAGGCTTTCCGGGCCATACAGTCTCTGTCACTATTTAACTCAGCTTTGGTAGTGCAAAAGCAGCCAGAGATGATACATAAAAAAAATGGGTGTAGCTGTATTCCAATAAAATTTTATTTGTAAAAATAGGTAGCAGGATATTTAGCCCTGTAGTTTTCTTACCCCTAAACTAATACTAATACTAATACTAATAATAAAAATAAGAAGAAGAAGGAGAAGAAGAAGAAGAAAATTGCAAATACATAAAAGATCTGAAAAACACTATCAGCCACCAGGACTTTTAAAGACATTACAACTGCATAATAGACATTCTTTTCAAGTATATGTGGAAAGACCATATGCTAGGCCTAAAAACAAGTACACTTAATTTTAAACACCAAAGTCATACAAAATACACTGTCTGACCACAATGGAATTAAATTAGAAGTTATCAATATTAAGATACTAGGAAAGCCCCAAATATTTGGAAATTGAACAATTTATTTCTAAATAATCCATGGGTCAAAGAAGAGATCATGAGGGAAATTAGAAGATATTCTGAAATGAATAATAATAAAAATAAAACATTTCAAAATTTGTGGGATACAGCTAAAGCAGTACTTAGAGGCATGTCTATAGCTTTAAATGCTTATATTAGAAAAGAAGATATAAAAACAATAATCTGAGTTCACACTTTAAAAAATCAGAAAAAGAAGAGCAAACTAAATCCAAAGTAAGTAAATGGAAGGAAATAATAAAGATAAGAACTGAATCAATGAAATAAAAAACAGAAAAGTAATACAGAAAATTATGAAGAGAAAAGCTGGTTATTTGACAAGCTCAATAAAATTATTTATTTATTTATTTATTTATTTATTTATTTATTTATGGCTGTGTT
>NW_021158005.1:0-1438 GCF_002837175.3 Physeter macrocephalus | reverse complement strand
CTATCCCACCCCTCTAGGTGGTCACAAAGCACAGAGCTGATCTCCCTGTTATACACAGCTTTTAAAAGACAGAAGATAGATGTACCTAGCTAGCTAGAGATATATAGTTATTATTTAGGGCATACGACTGCTCGAGTTTAAATCCTAGATCTGCAACTCAGTAGCTACACAACTTTGGCAAGTCATGTCACCCCTCTGTGCCTTACTTTAAATCTATTTCATCAAATTATTGAGAGTATTAATAAATGTTGAGTCCTTAAAAAAGTGGCACATAATGTGCTATGTAAATAGGTAATATCATTGCTATTTTTACAGTAATTCAGATTTTGTCACTCCCCCACTTAAAATCCTTCTTTCATTGTACTTAGAATAAAATTCAGCGTCTCTGTGTTAGATTACAAGGCTCTACATCATCTGACCCCAGATTTTCCCTCCATCTCAACTCACACTCCCGTGTCGCCCCACCACCAACTCCTTGCCTTGTTCACTAGCCTCTAGTCACACGGGTCTTTTTTTTTTTTTTTTTTCAGCTCCTCAGACATGAAAACATCTTGTCTCTGGGGATTTTGCACATACCTCAGTGCACCCTGCTCTCCTAGGCAGCTCCTTCACATCCTTGGGTTTAAGTGCAAGCTTGTCTTATTCCTTTCATGCTTATTCCACAGTCACATATCTGTGGCTGCGCCCCGCTTCCGTACCCCAATTATTTTCTACCTTGGACCCTTCTTTGTTTCCTTCATAGCCCTTATCACAATTTAATAGTTAATGCTAACGCTTTTGTTTTTGTTCTTCCCTGCTACAGCATGAGTTTGAGAAGGTGAGAATTCTATCTTTCCCTTCACAGTGTCTCACACTTACTAGGTAGGCACTTAAAAACTATTTGTGCAATAATGAGCAAATGAAGATATAGGGAAGTAGTTTTTAACCTCACTGTAAGATAAAACTTTCTAACAGACCCATCAAAAAAAGCATCTTACAAAGCAGTAAGTTCAAGCAACATTACAAATCCAAGGGCTGGAGTGAAAATCTTCTTCATTTCTGTACCTTGATTTCTATATTTTTTAATGAACAAAGAAAAGGATCAATACTGTTTTGTAACATTTTTGTGTACTATCACAAATAGTCCGTGCTTCTAAATAATAATGATAGACAGTACAACCTTAATAATAAAATTCAAGTACCTTGTTCTCACTATGCTTACAAAATTTTACAAATTTTAAATATTCTAAATATTCTCTTCCATGTCCTTATATTTACATATTGACTTTTCAAGCTTTCATTGCAGGCATTTATAGCTTGTGATAATCCAATCATGACTATTGCATGACACTTTTGCCTAGCATTAGCCTGCCAATCATATGGAATCTAATTTCTCATTTAAAAATGGATCCTGGGGCTTCCCTGGTGGCGCAGTGGTTGAGAATCCGCCTGCCGATGC
>NW_021158004.1:0-1438 GCF_002837175.3 Physeter macrocephalus | reverse complement strand
ATAGTGATAACACTGCCTTCACTGGATCATGGGGAATTTCTATTGTAATTATTTTCCTTTAAAAAAATTATTTTCAAATGAGCATGAAACACTCTATAATTTAAAATATGTTTACATTAAAAAGTTGCTGTGGCTCAGTTGCTACTTATTACACAGAACTGGCAAATGTTGCCTGAAAACCATCCTTCTCCCTTGCCCACCTGGGCCGACAGACAACCTGCCTCTTCTGTTTGCCACAGAGGGCTCCTGTTGGCATGTCTGAGTGCCGCCCACATACTGGGTACGGGCTGCTTTGTCTTGCATTCAGTAACGAGGGGTGTTATAAATCCACGGAGCTGAGAGCCTGAAGAGCAAAAGCCTTGGAGGCTGGGAGGGGGTGACATGCTGTCACTATTTGCTTCTGGGCCTGGAGCCTGGAAAAAGGTGGGAGAGTCTGCCCAAGGGAGGGTGTCATTTGCCAAACCTCCGCGGGTGGACAGGCGCCAGCTCCTCGCTGGCGGGTGCTGCCTGTGGGCCGCTGGCCGCCATCACCCAGGGATGCAGTCTCGGGCCAGAGACAGACACTGGTGTTGGGAGACGCAGAGGGGCTTCCGGTCTCCAGCTAACGCCTCATTGCTGAAACAGGGCAAAACAAACAACCCACTTGTCTTAAACTGGCTGAAAATGTGGTCACGTTTTACTCTACATACTAACTTCCCCCAGCCAGGTTATCAGAAATTCGTCATCCTCAGAGTGTACTAGTTTCTAGAGGCCCCAGACAGGTTCCCCACATTGGCCCATGATCTGATAGGGCAGCTGCAGGCCCCCCAGGCCCCCTGAGCTTCCACTCTGCCCTGGGCCCACGTGCCCGTGCTTGTTGCTCCCCTGGGGGGCCTTGCCCTGTCCTCCTGACTAGGGAAACCAGCCTCCTGGCTGAGGGTACCAACTGCGGATGCTCTGAAGGCACCCAGACCCCAGCAGCTGAGGTTGGCTGGGCTCCATGGAAAGGGAGGGAGGAGGAACCCTCCCTGCTGAGGCCCACCATGCTCCTCTGGGCCAGGTGAACTCTGGCTGTTACGCCCACAGCCTTACAGGAGCTCTCTGGAAAGTTCTGTCTACTTCATTCACTGTCCGCGTTGGAAATCTTACCACCTCTGCCATGGAGACAAACAAGGAAACACACTGGTTCATCCACCTCTGCAGAATTTTCTCCACACCCTTCCCTGCAACGCAAACTCTTGTCCCCCGCCAGTTAAAGAGCAAGAGATGCTGAGCAGGACACGGGTGGAGACCGATGGCTAGAAGGTGCAGCATTTAAGCACCAAGCTCTCTGGGGCGTACTCCTCCCTGCCCCTTCCCAACACGGCCTCCATCCCCGCCCCCTCAGTGCACCTGGTGAATGGTATTGACCCCCTCAAGGCAGCTTCAGTGCCATCTCATCTGGGAAGATTTTCCAAAG
>NW_021158003.1:0-1438 GCF_002837175.3 Physeter macrocephalus | reverse complement strand
GTGGTGCACGGGCTTAGTTGCTCCGCGTCATGTGGGATCTTCCCGGACCACGGCTCGAACCCATGTCCACTGCGTTGGCAGGCGGATTCTTAACCACTGCGCCACCAGGGAAGCCCCGAAAAAGTCATTTTTATACCTCTGTGACCTTGGTAAATTCTGACTTCTCACCTTGTCCTGGTTGGCCACCACTGGGTAAGTTTCCAAATTGCAACAGTGAATGGCTTTGAGATGATACCCTGTCCCATTCTCACCAATAGCCTCAGAGCTGGAGCTCAGCCATACCTTCACCTGGACTAAAGAGCATCCAGATGGTGGGGTTAAAGGATGGAAGAGTGATAGGTTAAGGGAAAAAAGGGAGAGTGAAAATGAGGATGCGAAGAAAAAGAGGGGAAATTTTTTTAAAAAGATCAAACATTAGGAAGAAAGAAGTACAGGTCTGTAACAAATCCCAGTGTCATGCCTTATTCTGCACCCGTAGTTTGGATGATGTTAGAGAAACAGAAGGAGTGCAGGATGGTAAGCTAACATTTTCCTAAAAGAATATAATTCTTAAAAAAAGATTATAGTGATAGGGTTCAAAACTCCTACTTAAGTTATTTTCTCACTGTTCTTGTTCATTCCTTGGGCTGAGAGTGACATCATGGAACAGGAGGTAGTCACCATTTCTTGAAAGTCTGAGATCAAGAGTGAACATAAATATTTTCTGATCTGTTGCTTTCTGCCTCTCCTGGCCTGTAGACTGTCTGGTGGTGTGAGTAGATGGAAGGCAGGTGGTATCAGTGAGGCTTGTGTTTGGCTGAACATAGTAGAAACCTAACCATGGTGGCTTTGCCAAAAGGGAGTTATTTTTCTTATATACCAACTCTGGAAGTAGACAGTCTATGAATGTCATTCAGGCTTCCTATCTATTTGACCATCCTTGGCATGAGCTTACCTCCACATGGTCACAAGATGGCTGCCGGACCTCCAAGCATTGGATTCAAGTTCCAAGCAGGATGGTTAAGGACAAAAGGTAAAAGAAACATATCAGCTGATTTTATCCCTTTTCCAAAAGGTCTTTAAGTTGTTGTCCATAACTGAGTCAATTGCCATGCCAGGGTGCAAGGTAGCTCCTACCCCAGATAAGCTTGGGGCTGTTAATAGGGAAAAGAGGATAATAGAATGTGAACAGGCAATTAGCAGTGCCTGTTACACAGGGTCCTTAACCTGGGCTCCATGGACCGCCGAAGAGCTATGGGGAGTATCCATGGAAACATTCACACAAATCTGTTTATGTGCATTTTTCTGTAAATTCTCAGCTTTTATCTTTTCAAATATTTCTTCTCTTCCATTCTCTTCTGTCTTTTCTTTTTGGACTTCTAGCAGACATACATTAGACTATCTCACTTTTTTTTTTTTTTTTTTTTTTGCGGTATGCGGGCCTCTCACTCTTGTGGCC
>NW_021158002.1:0-1438 GCF_002837175.3 Physeter macrocephalus | reverse complement strand
CTAACACAACATTGTAAAGCAACTCTACTCCAATAAAAATTAATTAAAAAAAGAAAAAGAAAGAAAATTTTGGCCATCCCTTCAGGTTCTAAAACTCTATGATGTTTAAAAGTCTTTGCATGACATACATCAAGGTATAAACTTGTTCATAAATGATATAGGGACATTAGTCCTTGGAGATTAATCAATAAGCAGCTGTGTACATTTGCCTGGTATTGTGAAATGTGAAAACTTTAAGACAATGATGTTACTTTGTGGGTTTTGCTGATTAGGGTCATGGAAATAAGGTTGTGGATTCTGAGTAAGACCAAAAAAATTTAAAAATCCAAAAGGTGCCTTTTGTTTTGATCTTTCTTTTTGTGCCGGTGGAGATTTCACTCTGGGTAATATAAATCACCAACATGCTAATTAAGCTGTGTTTCTCACTTTAGGTCTTTTTGTGCTTCCCTCAAAGTGATAACATATGGAACATCTGAGATCACAAAGTGTGCACAAGCTATATACAGTTGTAGTGATACAATAGCCAGCAAAAAATAAGGCTTTAAATATCACCCACCACAAAACCTGGAATATAAAATGTGAAATTTGCAGAGGCATGACTAATGGGGTGATTTCTATTTTTCCGGCAACTGAACACCCAGTCCATGAACCGTGCACATATAATACTTAGAAAACAGTCTTAGAGAAAACTGACAGATATATGGGGTATTTTATCTTGCATTATGTGATTTGTAGAAGTAATCTCCACTGGAAGCACTTCAAAGGAAGGCATTAAACAAGTATAAAATAACTAATCTACAAGTATTTATTAAGTGTTTGCTATGTAGCCAGCCAAATCCAAGGTGGCTGAGGAGGAAATAAGGGTGTGAAATCTAAGGACCCTGTTGAGAGTAACCTGCTAACTGTGTCCCCTCTTTCAGCCTCATCCTTCTAAACCACTATACATGTGGCTCCCAGGCTGACTGATTCAAAGCACAGTCTGACTCATTTCACTGTCCAGCTCAAGGATCCTCTGTGGCTCCCCAGTGCCTATTAAATACATTCTGGATATCTCAGGTTGGCACAAGATTAGATATCCTAAACTTAGCCTTATCTCCCAGCATTCCCCTTCGGGTGACCTGACACAAATTAGCATTTTTATCTGAGAAGGAATTGGTTCTAGAATGGCTATGATAATGAAGACAACAATGATGACAGAGAAGAAAAGGAGGAGTAAGAGGAGACTGACATTCTTCGATTGGTTACCACGTGCTGAGTATTAGCTGTTGTACTAAGTATTTAATGTCCATAGTCTCATTATAACCCTATGACGGGTGTACTATTTTCATGTCCATTTTTTTCTATTGAAGTGAGATTCACGTAACACTAAATTAACCATTTTTAATTTTTTTATTACTTTTTATTGAAGTATAGTTGGTTTACAATGTTGTGTTAATTT
>NW_021158001.1:0-1439 GCF_002837175.3 Physeter macrocephalus | reverse complement strand
GCAGGCGGACTCTCAACCACTGCGCCACCAGGGAAGCCCTATGTTTTATTTTTAATCTAGCTTTTCTATTAACAGTTATCCTCAGTGGGACAGGCGGTCCAAATTATCAAGTGTGTCATTACTAGAAGTAGAACTGATTACTTTGTTTTTATGCTTGCTTTGCTTTCTATATTCCTATCACTAATTCATCCCCAAACTATGAGAGAAACACAAAGGTGCTCCCAATACATTCAAACACATGAGGTAATGTATCTGTTTTCTTCTTCTTTTTTAACCTTCCTCACGCTGGCTTCCCCCTCTGGAAACTACTCCTCCTGGAGCCCTCTGTCCTCCTGACTCCAATCTAGACTAGATGCTTTCTATGCTCACTGAAAAATTCTCTTAGAAATAGCTTTTCCCATTTTCCTGGAAGTTCCATGTTGGAGTCTTAAGTTTCCTAAATCCCGTCTTCCTCTTTCTCAATGTGCACCTTGTGCTGGCGGCACACACCCTCTGGTAGCTTACTGAGAAACAGTGCATGGGAACTACATTTTTGGACACTTTGCATACCTTAAACTGTCTTTATTCTACCCTTTTATTTAATCAATAATTTAGCTGCGCACAGAATTCTAGGGTAAATATGGGAAGTATGCGCTAATATCTTCTAGCAGGGTTGCTACTGACAGCAGTATGCCATTTTCATTTCTGCTTATTGGAATGGGCCCAGTTTTAACTCTCTGGAACCTTCTGTCATCTTCTCCTTACATTGGGATGCCCACCTATCCTCTGCACAACAACATGCCGTGATGTGTTCTGTTCTGTTTATTTATGCAGTGATTCACTCACTCACTCACTCACTCACAGTGGACAACTGGCGAATCCTTTCAATCTAGAGACTAACAACCTTCTGGGGATTTTTCTTATAGTATTTCCTCAATAATTTTCCATTCCTCCTTTTTCCCTGTTTTCACATTCTGGAACTCCTATTATTCAGATGTTTTCTCTAATAGCCTATGTAGCTTTCATGGTTTTCAGCAAATGTCTGGATCTCTTAGCAATCTGCTATATTCAAGAATGAGAATTTCAACTAAGCCTCCTACTTTCTGACTCCCCTGGACCCATGCATCTAGTGCTTCTCATTCCTGAGTCTTACCAAGGTTCTTCTGCACAAATCAGCTAGGGTCTTGGCTTCACCCTCATCAGGCACTTGGCTCTCTCTGGTCTGCTAAGTCACTTGCCATTTGTCTAACCGCTTCATGGCTTCCAAAATTTTCTTGCTATTTCTTATTTGCTGTCATTTATGGTTTCATGCCTTTTATTTAGTCTTTTAGTGGCATAGAGTGGGCTAGGGATATAGGGAGTAGAGATAAATCATATGTTCAATCTGTCCTTTTCAACCAGAAGTCTCCTGATTTGTTTTTCAAACAAGGAATCTTTAAGAGTTTGCTTTCATTAAAAGC
>NW_021158000.1:0-1439 GCF_002837175.3 Physeter macrocephalus | reverse complement strand
AGGGCTCGAACCCGTGTCCCCTGCATTGGCAGGTGGATTCTTAACCACCAGCAGTGGTGTACTTTGAATGTGGGCTTTAACGTAGGCAGAAGCACCCTGCGCCTTGGCTCCTCCACTACTTATTATCCAGACCAACTTCACTGTGTTAACATAACCAACCTGAGATATCCACCCTTAGAAAATAAGATTAAAACAAATCTCACTGGACTGTGAGGATGACCCAAGACAGTATTAGTTAAGCGCTAGGCACAGTACTTTACGTGTGATAGATTCATAACATATGGCAAATCTCCATTTGATAGACCAGAGCTCCTCAAAGTATGCCCCATGAACCAGTTCACAGTTACCAGTTCACGGTGAGAAAAGGTGCTTCTCCCAGAACAGAAAACGACATCACTAATTTCACCATTTGGTTTTGCTGACTTCTTTTTTTCTCCATAGTAAGACTTTATCAATGAAGGAAGCCATGTGTTGATTTGCATGATGGTGCTGGCTTCTTTTCTCATCCAGACCAATAACAAAACAGTTTATGGAACGTAACCAGTCCCTGGGCCACGCTCCGAGTCACACCGTTATACAATCATAAAGGTTACTCTGCAGCCCATGGTGACACTAAGTAGCAGACACAGGCTCGACTGAGACCTTTTGAATACAAAGCAGATGTCTTTCCCATTATAAACCAGGGAAATCAGTGTGTGGTTCCCACTAAGACATCTTTTCCTAAATGCACTGTGAAACAAAGAAAAAGGGCAATGCCCTGATTTTCTCTTTTGACAACTGATACCAGTCTCTTAAAGTGTTCAAACAGGACGCTGTCTCTGGAACTGAAAATCACAAGAGCATGAGCATGTAGCATGCCTTTTCGGGCAACGAGCATTATCTCCAGATGAGCTTAATTAAGGTTTAAAAGCTGTTACCACACTTATAGCTCAGATATAGGGTCTGAAACAGTCTCTCTTAAATCCTTAGAATTACAAAAACAAAAATGAAAACAATAGATCAATTATATTGACTACTTACCAAGATTTAATCGTAAAACACCTAAAAGTCCATAGGCATCTAGAACTTTGGAGTATGTACCCTTGATTGCTTCTTTTTCTGCTGATGCTATAAAAATAAATAAATAAATAAATAAAAGTTTTAGGGTAAGAAAAAGGACCTGAAACATCAAATTCTATTTAGCTATAAAGCCAGACTTTCAAGCAAAAATGTCCTAATCTAAATCTGATATTCTTAACATAAATGCATCATATAAAATATTTTTTCAAACCAGTAAATTAAGTTTTTCCCAAAGAATTAACAAGTTACTCCAGCCCCATCTATTCACTAATCCATCCTCTCCTAAAGATCTGAAGTACTACCTTTAACAATATTCTTATGTTTTGGAGGTTGCTTCTTTTTTTTTTTTTTTTTTTTTGCGGTACGCGGGCCTCTCACTG
>NW_021157999.1:0-1440 GCF_002837175.3 Physeter macrocephalus | reverse complement strand
GTCAGCAATGAGGTTGCCTTTTCTGCCTTTCCCTTCCTGATTTCAGAGAGAAAGGGATCAGGAGGTCAAGAGGGAGATGCCGGCCAGGCCGAGGAAAGTGTGTGGCACCCGCACGTGTGATGGGACAGTGCGGCCCCACTGCCCAGGGCACGCGGGTGGCATCGGGCTCTGGGATTGGGTTCTGCCCTGGGATCCAGGACCCTTAATCCCCGTGATTAGGGAACACCAGCCCCTCCTTGATGGGATCAGGACCCTTCAGCACTGAGCTTGGCCCTGTTCTATCCCACCAGCCATGCCCTCAGGGTCGGGGTGGGGGGCAGAGCCCCGCTTGCTCCTGGCGCTTTGCCCAGGGAGGCCTGGGAGCCAGAGGAGGACTCTCCTCCCTGGGCACGACGCCCGTGGGCCAGGGCCTGGGACCAGCACCCATGGCCTCAAAGACTTAACGAGCCACCTCTTCTCTCTCTTCCTGCCCAGCTTTCTGCCAGGAAGCGTTTGAGCAGGAATTATTTACACTGAAAAGTAAGAAAAGGAATGACTTGGTCCTTAGTCCCAGAACAAATGAGTCTATTTTCGTGTTTGTTTTGTTTCCTCCTTTGAATTTGAAAGTAAATCGGTCGCCAGCTACTATTTTGGTGTAAAAAGGGTCATTATTATCCAACTGTTGCATTAATACAATTCTTGAAAATTGATGAAAGGATGGTTAGGATAAGTGTTTTGTACTGAAAAGGCATTAATTTTGGTCGAGATGGAATTTTAAGTTTTAGAGAAGAGGGAAAAGAGAGATGGATAATGCCACAACGAGAGTGCAAATACAGCTCTAAGCCAGCAGGACTAGATGACACAGGCCTGGCCCTCGGACAGTGAGCCAGCGTCTCCACATGCAGGCTGCCAAATTCCACCAGGACAGTGTTGATGAGCTCTCTGTGGAGGCTTTGTTCCTGCTGGGACCTCCCTTGCTGGTCACGTATCCTAACGTCCCTGAAAAAGCAGGGTGTACAGACCCACGCAGCAACGCTGTCCATGTTCACACTGATGTCCCAGACGACAGCCACCGGCTTTCAAACCTGCTCCAGATCCTTCCAGATCCCATTTGAAATACAACCTAGAGATAAATGGACTCGCCTGAGAAGTATGGTTTTTATGTTCCCTACCAACAGCACCGCCCTTGTTTTGTATTTGAAACATTTCCTGAGGTCACAGCTACATTTCAGAATTCACTATATCTGAATTATTTAGAGTGATTCTAGACGGTTGACCCCAGGGTCTAATGTAACTTGGTACTTTAGAAAATGAACAGCATGGTACAAGCAACTCCTACTTTTACTGATGGCCTGAGAATCAGTCAAGTAGTTCAGTCGAAGTCTGCGCAAGGAGAGCTCATGATGTTGCTGTTAGAGAGAGAACCAGAGGCCAAACACTTAAGCAGCTCCCTCCATGGGG
>NW_021157998.1:0-1440 GCF_002837175.3 Physeter macrocephalus | reverse complement strand
CAGTGAGAGGCCCGCGTACCGCAAAAAAAAAAAAAAAAAAAAAAAGACAATTTGGACCAGATTTCTAACATTAAAATATTCTACTTAGTTAAGATAAGGTTATTATACTTTCCTTATAGTTATGCAAGGAACTCAGGCAAAGTAGTTTACTGATATGAATTATCTGAGGAATTTGCTTGAATAATCCTCTTTCAGCAATGAGACCTGGCCTCACATGCTGGTAGTTGGCAGTACACTCATTTCAAAAATATACCCCATCATTTCTTCTGTATTGGTAACTGCTACTCTGACATAAATTGCAAATAAAAACAAGATTTAACCCATTAGAAATGCTTACAGTCATGGAAGATCAAACAGGTAACTCTATACTCTTTTTTGAATCTGAATCGACATTTCTTCAAAGAAGATATACTCATGTCCAACAAGCACATGAAAAGATGCTCAGCATCACTGATTATCAGGGAAATGCAAATCAAAACCACAGTGAGACACCACTCACGCCTACTAGGATGGCCATTGTCAAAGAGATGGACAATAAAGAGTGTTGGTGAAAAAAATAAATAAAGTTACTCTTTTTTAACATACAAAACTTTTAATAGTTGTATAAGTAATAAATGCTCATTGTATCAAGTTTGCAAAATAAAAGTATAAAAAATCCCAACAACACACTGCTAGCATTTGGTACACATTTATGGGGAAAATATTGCATACTAACTACAATTTTTAATGGTTAAAAAAATTCATTGTACAGATTAGTGGATCTCAAACTAAGTGGGTGAGTCTTATGCAGGTGGTTCTGCATCAGACTTTAGTGTAGAAAAAAACAGAATTCATTTCCTTATTGTTGCACATTTATTTTAAGAATTTTAGATTTTTTTATAATTATATACATCCTTATACATAAATCTTTGTGGGCAGCTTAGATTTCTTCCCTGAAGTGAAATTTTTATTCAACAGGTATAAACATTTTTTAAGATTCTGGATATATGTTGCTGAATACAGAACAAACCTTTGGAAAGCAAGTTATGCATTTAAAATATGTATAATTAAAATGTAACCATTTAAAGAAAAGGTATTTTTCTGTTTTACTTTGTATATCACAGTTATGATGTGTCTGGAATTTATTTCTGTTTAGTGTTAGTAAGGGATCTAGTTTTAGTTCTGTCGCTAAAGTAACTGTCCCAATAACTCTTCCTGCTGATTTAAAGGGCTTTTTTATTTACTTATTTATCATGCTTTTAAGTACACAAGCCATTTCTTGGTCTTTATAGTTCAATAATTGGCTACACATTAGAATAACCTTTGGGTGCTTTTAAAATATAGCACCACCTGAACCCCACCTGATGTCAGTTAAAGTAGAATTAAGACATCAAGTAAAATGGGAGTGGGGTGAGGCAGGGGTAATATTTTTTAAGTCCCAAAGTGATTTCAATGCACAAC
>NW_021157997.1:0-1441 GCF_002837175.3 Physeter macrocephalus | reverse complement strand
CAATGATTCAACCTTAGGCAGTCGTGAAGGTGAGGGAGGGGAAAAAACACTTTTCCCACCAGATATGCAAATCTCTGTTGTATCAACGCTGTTGCTCCCCTTTTATGTTCTGGTACAGACACAACTATCGAAGACCGTGAGGAAATGGGCAGAGGTAAAAGCCAAATCCTGCCTGAAAGGTGTGGTTTTTTGGTGCCCATCCTCTGGGGCATGGGATGGCACCCTCCAGAGACAGGGAGTGGGATGGTGGGAGTGAACAGGGAAGGCAGAAGGGAAATCTGGATCTTTCTTTTTTGGCCTCGATGCCAACACCCAGCATTTTCCTTCTACCTGGCGAGTGAGAGATGGTGGAAGCAACCTGAGAACTAGGAAGGCAGATCCCCAAACGGACCCACACGGACTGAACAGAACCCCTGGGCTCTGGAGAGCAAAATACTGTGTGTCCTTTGAAGGACAGAAGCATCTTGATTTATGGAAGTCTCCATGTTTGCTTTTCCCGTGTAATGCCCTAGCATTGGTAGTCTCAGAAGTGCCAGAGGTAAGCAAAGGAAGAGACACCAAAGAAAGCTTGTTTGCCTATGTCTGAGCCTGGGTGTAAAGGGACAGAAACAGGTGGTCACACTCCTCAGAATGAAACACAGAGAAGGTGACTCTTGGGGCTGAGGGGAGGCTGGGGGGTCAGGCTCCCTCTCTTTCCCGGGTCTTCCCTTGGAACTAACTTTGGAGAGCAGGTGTTGGCTTTAACCAAGGAAGTCAGATTTCCTAACCATGTGAAATGTATCTTTACTGAATTCTTTCATTAGTAGATTTCATTTGCTATCTTACATAAACATCCTGATTTTTCAAATATATACTTGGTCTTACTTGAATTCTCTTGGGCTCTTTCCTTTTCCACTTGGAGTCTCAGAAGATGGCACCCATCAAGGGCTTTCCCAGCTTCCCCTGGCCCCGTCCTCCATTTCCTTCCTCTGGTACCTAGGACCTGGACGATGGCTTTCTCCAATGGAGACCAGCCTCTAGCCTTGAGGAGGCCTCTGGCTCTCGGAAGAGCTCTAAGGGAGTTAGAAGCCAGGGGAGGGTGAGCACTCTACGAAAAGAGGGCAGAAAGGGGGCCATCTGGAGCCTGGGGCCTTGCTGCAGCTCCTGCAAAGCAGAGTCCTGGACAACTCTGGGAGAGCCACACTTCAGAAATACGCGTCAAGGCCAGTACATTCAGGCCACATGAATGTCAGCTGTTTACGTGTGTATTTAACTCTGTTGGATGCAAAACTATCCAGGCATTTCACAAAGGATGAAAAACAGTTACAAACGAAAGCAAATCTTCCTTGCGAAAAGTCAGCCACCAGGGCTTCCCTGGGGGCGCGGTGGTTGGGAGTCCGCCTGCCGATGCGGGGGATGCGGGTTCGTGCCGCGGAGCGGCTGGGCCCGGGAGCCATGGCCG
>NW_021157996.1:0-1441 GCF_002837175.3 Physeter macrocephalus | reverse complement strand
GACCTGTGACATTCAAAGGCAGAAGAATTTGTATCAAGGGCTTCTCCTGATGGGCCGTTGCCTTGGGCTCTAGGACACAATGCCTCAAATACTTCAGTTCGTTCTCTCTACTGACACCCATGAAAGACGTGTTGACCTTTTCAGAGCTTCATTCATCAGATAAAAATGAGCCTCTAGCTGATACGAATTTACTGCTCACTGTTTGTGAGGCATCGTGCCCATCACTTAGCACCTCCTGAAGGCCTCATGACAACTGCGTTACAGCTGAGGGAACTCAGAGAAGGAACTTCCCCAGGGTGACAGGGTTATGAGGTGATGGAGCCGGGACCCAGACCTCAAAGTTGGCTTTAAAACTCATGATCTCAACCAGGATTGTTCTGTTGTTTGTTTGTTTGCTTAGTTGTAGCTCTCAGAGAGGGAGAGAATAAGCACACATTGCAGGTGCAGACCTGAGCCACAAACCTTATAACAAGAGCGAGTGCTTTTAGCCTCGTTTTACACATGGTGAAATGGAACATTTTACTGCCACTCTGTGATGAGTGGCCGTGGTGGTACTGCGTTGAAGAAATTCCCATTTGTCCACTGAACCCCAATCATGCAGAAGAGGCATACACATCCTTGGAGGGAACAATCATGAGAGTGTGATTTCTTTTTTGTTCCCTCCTCTGTTTATCTTTCTCATAAGTGCTAAAAACAAGCAAGATGTAATATAAAATTACTTTATAAGAAAATAGCTGTTCAGTGCAGATGTTGCCTGCTAAATAGCTATAGCTTAGGACCCAAACACCATCAGTCTGAAAATTGTTGTCCAGCTCTGCAATTACTCTGAGCTTTATGTCTGAGCTCTTTCTGACAAAACAGGGAAAGAGAAATAGCTCCAGATATGGTGGTTCCTGACACTCTTATTTCAGCCTGCTATTCATGATGGATTTAATCAGCTTCAGATTCTTGAAGAACCCACTGAGCATTTTGTCCCGTTCACACTACTGCACTATCCTTCAGAAGAGAATTCTATCCACTCGAGATAACATGGTGCTTTCAATCTTTTCAGGAGTTCTATTGGGCAGTTAGTCCCATCTCTAAATAACACATGATATTTGAGGTCTGTAATTATTACTTAATAAGGATTTATTGGATACATCATTTCAAAGTATGGTGTATAGGGGAAAAAAGAACCCAAAGGGTTATGGAGATGGGGAAAGATTGTGATCCCACTAACTTAGAAAATGTGAGAGCCCGTCGCATGCAAAGTTTACATTCTTTTTCTTTTTAATTTGTTTATTTTATTTTTGGCTGTGTTGGGTCTTCGTTGCAGTTCATGGGTTTCTCATGGCTTCTCTTGTTGCGGAGCATGGGCTCTAGGCTTGCGGGCTTCAATAGTTGCAGCACATGGGCTCAGTAGTTGTGGCACATGGGCTTAGTTGCTCCACGGCATGTGGGG
>NW_021157995.1:0-1441 GCF_002837175.3 Physeter macrocephalus | reverse complement strand
CTGGGGGGCCGGGAAGACCCTGCACCCCGAGGCCTCCGACTCTATGTGCAGGAGGACCCAGCCAAGGGTTAGAATAGGACCGAGCTCTCCCCGGGGACCAGGCTGCACCCTGGTGCAGGGATTCTGGTGGAAAGTCAGGGTTTACTAAAGCCTCCCAGTGATTTTGACGCACAGGCGGGATGGAGAGCCAGTGGGGGAGGAGGAAGGGCAGGAAAGCCGGGAGCCTGTGCGTGAACGCGTGTGCCGTGTACACGTGTGCACGCGCATGAAAACATGTTCGTGTGCGTGTGCGTAGGTGAGTGTGCGTGTGTGCTTGTGCATAGGCGAGCGTGTGTGTGTGCATGTGTGCACGTGTGCTTGTGTATAAGAACGTGTCCGTGTGCATGTATGTCGGTGAGCGTGTGTGTGTGCGCGTGTGGGAGTGTGTTTGTGAAGAATGTGTGAATGGTTGTGTGTGCCCGTGCATTGCTGGGGATGCCTCCCCCGAGTGCTGGGGTGACCCTGGGCTGTGGGTCCCGGGCCCGTGTCGGCATCTCTGGTTTGCAGCTTCCATCACGTGGTGGGCTGATGGCTCCAGGTCCTGCGTCTTCAAATGCTGCCTCTAGGCCACAGTGACGCCCCTGCACCCCTCACCCCCCATCCTTCCCGCTCCCCACGCTTGCCCACTGCTTTCAAGGCCACGCCAGGCAGAGGGGCAGCACCTTCCGTGGGTTCGGCCAGCGCCGGGCACGGGGGGAGTGCAAGCAGCATCGGGCGGTGTTGTCCCTGGAGAGACGTGAGGTCCTGGCACAGGAGGTGCCATCACCCAGTAGAGCGGGGTGGGGCTGGGCTTCCTGGGCCCGGGCGGCGGGGAGAGGCCTTCTGGAAGGAGGCTGAAGTGGTCCCAAGGGGTGTATGGGGGCTGGACCACGACCCCGGGGGCAAGTGCAGATAGCCGGACGAGGGAGGCCAGAAATGGGGGAGGATTTACAAGGCGGAGGGCGTCTGAGTGGCTCTGGCCAGTGGGACGGCTGGGCCCTGGGTGGGACGGCGGCCCGAAGGGGAAGGGTCTCCTGTGGGAGCCGGGCTGGGGGAGGGCCTCAGCAGGGGCCCGGCCATGGCACTGGGGGGGAGGTGGTCCTCAGGGATGCTGTGCTGCTGGGCTGGGCGGGGGAGGGGCTGAGGGTCTTCGGCTTTGCTTCCTAGCACAGGGGTGGGGAGGGAACCGGGCCTTGAGGACCCCAAGGACCTGCTGGCTGGGTGTCTAGCCCCCTCATCACCCCCAGGCCAGGTGTTGTCATCCACGTTTAACCAGTGGGAACTGGAGACTCACCAAGGTCTAGGGGGGCGGTGGTCAAGGTCAAGGTCTCCTGGCCTCCGAGGACCAGCCCTGAGGCCTCTGCGACTCTGCCTCTCCAAGGGCCTCGATGGCACGGGGTGGGCAAGGGACCCTCACCCTCAG
>NW_021157994.1:0-1441 GCF_002837175.3 Physeter macrocephalus | reverse complement strand
TTGAATATTAGTGGAAGTGTGGAGACTGTAAAACCATGACTCAAGTTACCGTAACTTCATGACCTACAAAGAACTGTTCCAGTTCCTTCTCCCAGCCTTGGCATCCCTGCCGTGTTATACTCACCCATAAAGCCCCAAAATGCAAACCAAAGAGTGGATTTTTAACTACCACATACATCATGCCAATAACAAAAGATTAACAAATACTTGTTCAGGTAAGGGGAACGCAGAGCTTTGTTCATCTCAGCAACTGAAATTCGTATTATTAAAATCTTCAAGTTATATTTACAAAGGCACAAAAAGAGCCTGAAGCAGTGAGCACCCAACACCAAACTGAAAGTACACAACGAATTAAGGTTAACAGTACCAATTCCAACTATTTCATTCAAATGCACGACAGAAAGCATACGGAGGCCCTGAAGAGGGGAATCCAAGAGGGAGCCCTCCTGACTCAGAGCACCTGAGCAGACGGTGACTAGCTGCGTTAGGTCAGTGAGGGGAAGGGGCTGCCAGCAACCAGGGAGTGTGCCCAGGCTTGTCTGCGTGCGCTCCTGGTCCTGCCTGCGGTGTTAGGTCAGGAGGGCCCCGCTCGGGCAGCTGCCCGCTGGTGTCAAAAGAACCCAGGGGCTTGGCACCTCCCACACGCCGCCGGGTCCGCCTTCTCTAGCGGGGACGGAGATTCCCGGAGCCGCCCTCCCTGGAGCACCGCTTACCTTCGGTGAGCGGCGGTGGCTCCTGCCGCTTTCCGCGGGACAAAAAGGCCTTGGGCAGAAGCAGCGACACAGCCAGGACGAGCCCAGAGGCAAGGGCCACCCTCTGCACGGTGGAGTACGCCATGGCCACCCGCCCTCGCCGCAGGTGAGCTCCAACCGGAACCGGAACTGGAACGGCAAAGCCCGCGGCCTCCTTCGACCCCACCGAAGGCTGCGCGAACGGCGACGCGCGAGGGACAAGTGACTAGGCGCCTCCGGCTCCGCGGCGGGCGGCTGACCCGCTCCTCCCGCCCGGTCACCAGGTGCGATGAGTGGTACCCGCGCCCTATCATTTGTACAGACGAGACACGCCTTCCACGCCCCACGCCCCACGCCCACCTGGGCGTTCTACCTCCGAAACAACTGATGGTCGTCCCAACTCTCCATCCCGCTCACCGCACTGCTCACTCCCCGCCCCAGACCGCCCATTAATTTCCTCGTTAAGGCCCCACCCAGGCCCCCGCACCTCCATTATCCATCTGCAGACCAAGGTGATGGTACTACAACGCAGCACTAATGCGTTTTAAGCTCTCCATAGCTTCAAATCTTTAAAAAACTCCTCTTTACCCTCATAGAAAGGTCAAACTGCTTTCTATGACCTCAAGGCCCTGCGTGGTCCGGTCTTACCAACGCTCCGTCCAAACTAGATCATTTGCTATTTCCCCAGCATATTTCTTTTTTTTTTTTTT
>NW_021157993.1:0-1442 GCF_002837175.3 Physeter macrocephalus | reverse complement strand
GTGTGTGTGTGTGTGTGTGTGTGTGTGTGTGTGTGTGTGAATATATATGTATATATATATGAATGTGTGTATCTATATCTATATCTACATACTTATAAATATCCCCTTAGAGCTTATTATTCTTAGAAAAGTCAGTAATAAAGTTGAGCTTAACTTGCCTTTTAGTTTTATTCAGGCAGAATAGTTTATTGAGACACTCTTCTGTATTTTGTTCTCACAGCTGCAGATATTCCCTTTTCAACCTTTTATCTAAAGATAGACAACATTTCAACATTTGGGGTTATCTTGACTCAAACTCATTAAGAATATCAGAAAATATCTCTCTTAGTGAGATAATGTTTAAGCAGGATTGTCTGGTAAAAGGGAATCCTAGGGATGGAAGAAGCAGAAATAGACCCTCCAGATCCCAAGAAGGATGCTGAGGAATCACTGAACTTGGAGCAGAGTAGGTGAGGAAAATTTGCCAGGAGGTTTCAGCAGGATGTTTGACCTGGGTTGCTAGTGAAAGCAACTCTGTCAGGGCCAGCAACTCTGGCCCTGACACCAGGGAGTCTGTAGTCACTCAGGTAAATCACTGCGGGTTATGTCTGAGTTAGCCCAGACAAGAGTCCTCGAATCCGGATATTAGAAAGAACAATGGCCGTGATGGCCACCACGGTGGACCTCGAGCCCCACGTCCCCTCACCAAAATGAACGCCATCTTATAATTCTGCCATCACCCTAGAAAGAAAGGAGGGCCCTTTCAAGCATGATTATTACTGAATTTCTTCCATCCTTGCAGGTGGGGTCTTGGAAAAGATTTAATTGATTTAGAAAAGAAAACTGTTATTTTTTTGATCCAAGTTTCATAGAGAAATTTTTGTAATAGCTACAGGGGATCTAAATGTTAAAATATGAATTATTATATATTGAATCAATTAATAAATGTATACTCTATTTAGAGTCTCTTTTGTAATAATTGTATTTATGTTCTTCTTTAGTTTGTCAAAGCAGTTGAGAGTGTGGGCTTGGAAGTTAGACACATGCATCGCTTGCCAGTTCTGTGATCTTAGGCAAGTTACTTAACTTTGTTAAGCCTCAGTTTCTTCCAGTGGAAAATAGGTATAATTTTACCTCCTTCATAGTGTTTTTTAATTACATAAAGGTAATATTTAATTACATAATGCAGTAAAAATGTTTAGTATAGTAGTAACATGGAAATAATATTCAATAAATGTTAGTAATTATTATAAATAACAAATGTTATTTTTAAGTTTTATCATTGTATTTGAAAATAATGCATGGGAATAAAAAAATATTGTGTACGGTCTTATATTTGCCTACCCTCTTCACATCAAAAGTCTTAGTCTGCAGAGGAAGCCACTTATAACAATGATAACTTTTAAAGTGATCAGTTTTATTCTCTAAATGATATGACTATATTGCTATTTATTAATTTTGTA
>NW_021157992.1:0-1443 GCF_002837175.3 Physeter macrocephalus | reverse complement strand
GGGGGCGCGGTTCTCCCTCTTGGCTCTGCAATGTTCCCACGACAGCCCCGTTCCCACTGGCAACATCTGCCCTCTTTTCACAGAGGATCCCGTCGTTAAGAAATTCCTCGCCTGGGACAAAAAGCTGGAGGTATCTGACAAGGTAAGTCACCCACTGAGACGGATTCCTGCTCCAGCGCCCGTCCTGGGTGGGCGCGCGGGCTGCTTCCTACACCGTTTCCACTCCCCTCCCAACCTGATGCCTTGTCAACACTTCCCTCCTGGGGCCTCGAGGTCCCCTCTGGGATCCGAGCCCCAGGTGAGCCCCTTGGGTGGCTGCTGCCTAAGTCCCCTCTCCTCTCAGCTCCCGGGGACTCGCCTTGGCTCCCGTTCATCCAACACCGTCCACGGCCAGCGGCCCTAAGTCCACGCCCTCAAACCCACAGCCTCCCATCCTGGGAGCGTCGCCAGCGCTGCCCTTCTGTCCTCTCGCCGCCCCCAAATCATCAGGCTCACCCAGCACGGGGGTCTCTTCTCCACGTGGCACCACCCATTCCTCGTCCCCTGCTCCCTTCTCCCACTGGTTCTCCGCTTCCAGGATGTGACCTCTCGCCTTTGTTTTTTCCTCTTTCCATCAGTATCTCCTGTCCATGGTGATAGCTTACTTCAGCCGGGCCGGGCTCTTCTCCTGGCAATACCAGAGAATCCACTTCTTCATCGCTCTGTGAGTGTCTTGCTCCATCCCGGCCATCAATATTCAACACCCTGGGAGGGCTGACGGAGAGACATGGGGCTCTGACCTTTCATCTGTTGTTTTTAAACCCCTCTGTACTGTTTACTCTGGGTGTGAAAAGGACAGGATTACGGGAGAGTGGTTTCTTTCTCAAACGAAGTTATGTTTTTTATACCATTCATTGTCAAAACAAACTACCCTAATGTCAATTAAAACACTGAACAAAACAAAGCAAAACACGAAACCTTCTTAAGAGGAGAGGAAGAAAAACTGACACCATCCTGCCCCCACGTAAAACAGACTTGAGACGTTTCCGGTTCTGATTCTCCGGTCACGGGTCCTCCAACATCAGCACCGAGTGTGATTATATTCTGTTTCTTCATTGCCAAGACAACTGCCACAACTGGGGCCCTTATCACATAGCGCGGATCTGCTGTAAAATGCTCCCCACTGATATTTCTTCCAGGTCTCCCAAGCCAGTCGGCTCTATTTGCCTAAATATCCTTCCAAAACACAGGTCTGACCGCTTCACACAATTTCATTGGCTAATTACGTGCCAAATGAAGGCCAGAGTTCGGGGTTGGAATTCTACTCTCTCTGCAATCTCTATCACACTGTCCTGATACTTTATTCCTCTGTTTCACTGTTCCTTCCAATTACCCTGCCCTCTAAGTTTCTACTGTGCTTTCTGTCCAAGTACCTCTCCCACACATTTAACTGAAGAAAATGAC
>NW_021157991.1:0-1443 GCF_002837175.3 Physeter macrocephalus | reverse complement strand
TATCAAGTCAGTTGATGTGTTTGCTCTGCCTACTTCAGAGAACCAGGAAATACTAGTCCTGTTGCATAGACCATATAACACAAATTAAATCAACCAACTCTTAAAGGGACTTAAAAGTGCCTTTCGTTGCTACCAGTGATTATCCTAGGAGCAGCATGAAAGTATATGACCATGATAATGCAGTTGAACTCTACTAACATCCCTCGTATAGTATCCTCAGAGCACTAAAATAAGTACTTTTAAGGAAAGCAAAGAGGCATAAATCATGACATTGGCACTCCCAAGATTAGATCCCAAAATCTAACACAGGGACTGCAGCTTACATGCCCCCAGGGGCCAGGAAAAGAAAATGAATGAAATGCACCAGGGGTAAACCCGTATGTGGTTTCTTCATTTTCAATAGAGGCATGAGGAAACAAAACCACAGTTTAGGGTAAATAATAATTATAGTTAATATTTATTGAGCACTTGCTATATACGGCAAGACCCTCTAAATCCGCATATGCATTCCCTAATTCATGTAATCCCCTCACAAAAACCCAATGACGTAGGTATTATTAGGAACCTCATTTTACAGATAATCAATCAGTGGCACAGAGACATTAAGTAAATTATCAAAGGTCATAACAGCTAGCAGATGGCAGAACCAGAATTTGAACCTAGGCAGTCCAGCTTCAGAGCCTGTGCTCTTATCCACTATGCTACGCTGTAGATGGAGAAGTGACGGTCTCTGGGGTATCCTAGGACATGGTGGGGACTTAGTGAACGAAAGAGTATATGCCTATCTAGAGGGGACAGCTTCCACTCAGTTCTTGTCTAATATTGCCATATGGGAATATTGCCAGATCTTCTCATTTTTCAAAAGAAACTAGTAATCGTGATTTTTGTGTGAACTACTGAAATTTCTGAGTGCTGTCACAGTTAAGGGAGAAGGAAGGAAAGGAGATACAACCCAGTAACAACTAACACTAATCCAAAGAAGAGAGGAAGTACCATAAAGACAGACAGATAGATGGACAGATAGATCCATTGACTGAACAATCAATAGGTAAGGCAATGTGGGAAAACCATGCAGGTAGGGGTTAATACCTTGCCCTTCCTCAGGGTGGAAGTTCTAGCAAGGCCTCTAGCACGAAGCAGCAGTCCCTGAACAGGGCCTTGAACCAGTGGGGGGAATATCTACCAGCAAGATGGGGAGAAAGGTATTTCAGGTAAAAGACACAGCAAGCATACAGTACAAGAGTGAAAGGGATGGTAATTCATGCATTCTTTTTCCATCTGTGTTATCACTGTTTTTCCACAGGGGAATCATTTTCTCATAGAAAATCTCTCATGGAATCCCATTATACAAGATACTTAGGCATAGAGCTGCTAAAGGAAGAGATGAGGGGCTGGAGGTGGAAGTGGAAAGGGGGAGGAGGAGGAGAGAGGGAGAGAGGGAGA
>NW_021157990.1:0-1443 GCF_002837175.3 Physeter macrocephalus | reverse complement strand
TGCATTGGCAGGCAGATTCTCAACCACTGCGCCACCAGGGAAGCCCCCCACTATGTATTTTTTTCCCCTGAACAATTTTTAACATATTGTGGGGTTAGTGTCCCCAGGAACATACTTTGAGAAATATCCATCTTCTCTAGCCCTCCTCATTTCATAGTTTAAGAAATCACGTTTCACAGTTATGTACCTTATATTTAATGTCTTAGTTTTGTGTCTGCTTATGAGGTGTGACTATAAAGTAATGTGATTATAATTTTGTGATAATAGAAATATTGCTTGGAGATGAGTGTTATCTTCCAAATACAACCCTTGAGTGTGTTTACCCTTGAGTGTCTTGATGATGGTGGCTTCATTCAAAACAGTTTCAGAGCTTCTCTTTTGGATATTGCTGCAGTCATGTTACCAGACCTGCTCACGAGGCGATCAGCCTCAGGATTACAGAGCAACAACTGACTGGTATTCTTGTGGTGGAAAGAGCACTGGATTAAGGCATCAACGAAATTTTGGTTCCTTTAGTATCCAGTTGACCATTAACACATTGAATAACATTATCTCTTAAACTCTCAGAGCCCGGTTTCTTCATCTGTAAATCTGGTCACTAGAATAGCTACCTCATGGGGACCTTGTCTGGATTAAATGAGATAATGCTTGCAGAGATTCTTTATAGGGTAGATATTAATTGTGTAGGCTCTGGAAGTTGACTGCTTGAGTTAGATTCTCAGCTCTACTGTTAACTAGCTTTTTCATCTTGGGAAAATTATTTTAATTACTTAAGAATTTCTACCTTATAGGGTTGTGTGGACTAATAAAGTAATATATGTATAGTCCAGTGCCTGACACATAATAAATGTCCTGTAAATGCTAGATGCTGTTAATCTAAACTGTAAAGAATTAGGTAGATTTGAAAGTGCTTCCTTTTCAGGGGAACTCTTGATTTTGTTAGGAGTGAACTGGTGGGAAAGCAAGGTAAGGAAAAGATAATTAGAGGATAAGATTTGAGAAACGATAGCTTGGGTAAGAAAAAAATTACCAATTATATTGACTAGTCCTGGCTCAGAATGACCACAGTTTGCGTATTAGTTATCTCCTGTTGTGTAATAATATTGTCACAAGCTTAGCAGCTTAAAATAACCCACACTTATTATCTTAAAATTTCTGTGTGTCAGGAGTCTGGGCACGGCTTAGTTGGCTCCTCTGTAAGGTTGCAAACTGTTAGCCAGCGTTGGGATCTCATCTGAATGCTTGGCTGGGGAAGGGTTTGCTTCCAAGCTCACATGGTGGTTGGCAGCATTCAGTTCCTTACAGAATGTTGGCTCAGGGCTTCAATTTCTGGCTGGCTGTCTGTTTTAGGCCACTCTCAGCTCCTTGCTTTATGGACTTTCTCAATGTGATGACTTGCTTCCTCAAAGCCAGCAAGGGAGAGCGTGTCTCCTCGCAGATGGG
>NW_021157989.1:0-1443 GCF_002837175.3 Physeter macrocephalus | reverse complement strand
CTTGTGACAGGCTCCTTTGACAACACTGTGGCCTGCTGGGAATGGAGTTCCGGAGCCAGGACCCAGCACTTCCGGGGGCATACGGGGGCGGGTGGGTTGCCTTTCTTCAAGGGTTTCAACAGCTACTTTACCCTCATTCCTTAAAGCCAGGAGCCAAGAATGTGATCCCTTTTTTGTTTTTGTTTTTTAATTTAACCTGTCTTTCTCCCAGTTTCTTTCTCAGTCACTACAGTTAATCCCTTTATTCAAGTTATTCTTTTTTGGAATTTTCCCCCTAATTTTGCTTTTCCTTGGCTCATTTGTTAACTCTTATGTCCTTTATACCTTTATGCTAGGAGAGGCAGTTCTTCTTTTCCCCTGTTTCATTTATATCCTATTGAACAGTCAGCCCCCTCTGTTTTGATCGGATTCCATACCTCCAAATTGAGTAAGTGCTACACTTGTAAGTTCAGTCCACTTTATTTGTAGAATTAGGACTGGAAATCATTTGGAGTGACTATACAGATTACATCAAATTGGAGCTTGGTTGACAATAATTTTACAGCAGCCTTAGTTTGTAAAAAACTGGTCATTTGAACATAGCCTTCAGATCTGCGCTTCTCCCTCTGCTTCACTGTATTTTGGAGCTCTGTGCAGAAATCATGTTCGGGTAGTTCCCAGCCTCTTGTGCAGCTGCTCCTTTCTTCCTTTCTGCCCTTTACCCACTGCATTAGCCCCTGAGAATCATAGTCTATGCTTCTGAGACACTTAGGAGCAGCCTTCCTGGACTCCCTAAACAGGTTGACTTTCTCTGCTGTAGGTTTCCCAACACGTGTGTAACACTTATCATATCAATACAAGTAAGTATGATAACCTTGTTTCCCCACCAACCTGTAAGCTCCAGAAGGACAGGGATCCTGCCTGTCTTATTCACACTTAGGTCCTGAATTCCTTGCACCGTACCTGGTACTCAGTAATTCTTTAATGTAAACCTAGCTGTTTTATGGCAAAAAACCAAGTCCCCCCCCCATTTTGTTTGTCATCCTGTACATTTTTCTTCAGTCTTCTCTGCTACCACTTGTTTGTTGTAGAAATTAATATTTTGAAGATATATGATTTAACATGGAACTTATATATCAAACTGAGTGTAATATTCCACAGTGTCCAGGGTTGTACATTGACTTCCAGGTGATTTTATACCTGGTCAGCTTTGAGAGCCCTGTTCTAAAAAATTTCCTCTTTGCTGTTCCCTGGACATTGCTGTGGCTTTACCTAACTCCATGCCTTTGCTGTTCCCTCTACCTGCAGTATTCTCTTCCTTTTCTTGATAAATTCTACTCATCCTTCAGGGCCCATCTCCAATATCGCCTCTTCCCTGAAGTCCTCCCTGATACCCCTGGGCAGAGTTAGTCATTCTCCTTGGTGTTTCCCTAGCAAGAGGTAAACATTTATTTTTTTTTTTTT
>NW_021157988.1:0-1443 GCF_002837175.3 Physeter macrocephalus | reverse complement strand
TAATAGCAGCAGCAGTAGTAGTAATAGCAATAGCAGCAGTAGTAATAGCAGCAGCAGTAGTAGCAATAGCAGCAGCAGCAGTAGTAATAGCAATAGCAGCAGTAGTAATAGCAGCAGCAGTAGTAATAATAATAGCAGCAGCAGTAGTAATAGCAACAGCAGCAGTAGCAATGGCAGCAGTAGCAATAGCAATAGCAGCAGCAGTAGTAATAGCAATAGCAGCAGCAGTAGCAATAGCAGCAGCAGCAGTAGTAATAGCAATAGCAGCAGCAGTAGCAGCAGTAGCAATAGCAGCAGTAGCAGTAGCAATAGCAGCAGCAGCAGTAGTAATAGCAATAGCAGCAGTAGTAATAGCAGCAGCAGTAGTAGCAATAGCAGCAGCAGCAGTAGTAATAGCAATAGCAGCAGCAGTAGCAGCAGTAGCAATAGCAGCAGTAGCAGTAGCAATAGCAGCAGCAGCAGTAGTAATAGCAATAGCAGCAGCAGTAGCAGCAGTAGCAATAGCAGCAGTAGCAGTAGCAATAGCAGCAGCAGCAGTAGTAATAGCAATAGCAGCAGCAGTAGCAGCAGTAGCAATAGCAGCAGTAGCAGTAGCAATAGCAGCAGCAGCAGTAGTAATAGCAATAGCAGCAGTAGTAATAGCAGCAGCAGTAGTAGCAATAGCAGCAGCAGCAGTAGTAATAGCAATAGCAGCAGCAGTAGCAGCAGTAGCAATAGCAGCAGTAGCAGTAGCAATAGCAGCAGCAGCAGTAGTAATAGCAATAGCAGCAGCAGTAGCAGCAGTAGCAATAGCAGCAGTAGCAGTAGCAATAGCAGCAGCAGCAGTAGTAATAGCAATAGCAGCAGCAGTAGCAGCAGTAGCAATAGCAGCAGTAGCAGTAGCAATAGCAGCAGCAGCAGTAGTAATAGCAATAGCAGCAGTAGTAATAGCAGCAGCAGTAGTAGCAATAGCAGCAGCAGCAGTAGTAATAGCAATAGCAGCAGTAGTAATAGCAGCAGCAGTAGTAGCAATAGCAGCAGCAGCAGTAGTAATAGCAATAGCAGCAGTAGTAATAGCAGCAGCAGTAGTAGCAATAGCAGCAGCAGCAGTAGTAATAGCAATAGCAGCAGTAGTAATAGCAGCAGCAGTAGTAGCAATAGCAGCAGCAGCAGTAGTAATAGCAATAGCAGCAGTAGTAATAGCAGCAGCAGTAGTAGCAATAGCAGCAGCAGCAGTAGTAATAGCAATAGCAGCAGTAGTAATAGCAGCAGCAGTAGTAATAATAATAGCAGCAGCAGTAGTAATAGCAACAGCAGCAGTAGCAATAGCAGCAGTAGCAATAGCAATAGCAGCAGCAGTCGCAGCAGCAATAGCAGCAGCAGCGCAGGAGCAGCAGCAGCAGTAATAATAATAGCAACATCAATAGCAGTAGCAGCAGTAGCAGTAGCAATAGCAGCAGCAGC
>NW_021157986.1:0-1444 GCF_002837175.3 Physeter macrocephalus | reverse complement strand
ACATCTGGAGGGAAGGGAAAATGGAAGAGGAGGCCAGTAGACAGGGCCAGGCCATGGGAAGTTGTGCCATTGAAGTCACATCACCACAGCCTGCTGCTGGGAAGCGAATACTGTTAGGCCGGCATCAGCATCGTGTATTGGAGCCACGGTTGTCACCGTTGTCACTTGGACCAAAGACCAAACCCAAACCGAATCCAGACCACGCTGCACTTACATGGGGGGAAAGGACAGTTTGCTTCCTGCAGGGTCTTTGGGGCCAAGCGAGGTCCTGGCTTTGCTCGGATACTTGGACTTGATGGCTGGTAGCCTCACCTGTACAGAGAGACACACGAAACCCTGACTTAGAAGGCTTTGCTCCCTCCACTTTCTCAGCCCCTGCATGGCTCTGTCAATGGTTTGGCGACAGTACAGCGTCCAGCCTTTTATACAGGGTCCAGCACCGCGACCCTGGTTAGCATCCGAAGCCTCTATTTATTGCTGCGAAGTGTCGCCAGGAGCAGCCCATTCACCGAACATGCCAACCCCCCAGAGCCAGGCTCAGGGCTGGACAGGGTGTCTTGAGGACAGACAGCCGGCCTGCTGCACGCAGCTGACACTGTGCACAGGGCTCAACTCTCCGAGCCCCGGAATAAACTTCCAGGGTTTCTCTTCCAAGCAGACACTGCGGAGCGGGCTGGGGTCAGGCAAGGAAGCTGCCAGCCAGTGAGGCCGCTCCCCTGTCGTGCGGGGGGAGGGGGGCCAGGCTTGCTCATCATCAGGACCCACTGCCTGTTTTAACGTGAACATCACCAGTTCACCCACAGATCCCCACGTCCCAGGAGCCACACCACCCCCGTGAACCGAGACACCGCCACCAGGAAGCCACTGACCCGAGATGGCCTTCACACGGGTGCCTTTGAAACAGAAATGCAGCGTCTCCTCTTCCCTTCTTGTCTGTACAGAGTATTCCGGGGAATTTTAACTTAAACCCTTAAATAGAATGGGCTTGTTCAGAAACTGGATAATGTCCTTTCTATCCAGGCAGATGAGAAGTGACGGCCAACTTTCCCGGAGATGAGTGTCAGCTCGTTAAAACTCACTCAGTAAAAGGCAATCTTACCTCAAGGGTCGAATTCATAAGGAGAAGAAGGAAGCTAATTTCCCGTGGCCTCTGGCCTTTGAGCAGATCGAACTTAAAATGCAGACCCCGGGGCCACGAGACACACCCTGCCGACAAGCACAGCGCGGGGCGTGCTCCCGGCCGCAAGCAAAGCCATGCCATCTAGTGGGGCTCCAGTAACCTTTTTTTCCTCCTTTTCCAGTTCCTCGGCCTCTCTTTGCCAAACCGTCTTCATGTCAAAGTTGAAGGGCCCCCTTCTGGACTCGTAGTTGCCACTGGCGTGATCGGGGTTAGACTTTTCATAAACCATGTAATCCGGTATGGACACAGCAGGGACCCTACAGA
>NW_021157985.1:0-1444 GCF_002837175.3 Physeter macrocephalus | reverse complement strand
CTGACATTTGTGAACTGCAGCTGTTTAACGTTTTTTTCATTGCTTCCTTCCTTTCAAAATGCTATTGGTGCCAAGTGACTCATCCAGCCAAATCCAAGCTTACTGAAATATTAATAGGTGGAAAGAGGAGAGATGCCAGAGAGAGTAAGGCTGGCACTGTGGCTCATATCAGCACACAGTCTATGCTTCTGGTTCCCTGAGTTGCTGGCTGCTACCTGGTCCCTGGCAGATTGTGAACTCCTGGCGAGCAAGGCGTGGGTCATTCATCTCTGTATCTCTAGCATCCCCTAGTCCAGTGCTTGGCGTTTGGGACATGCTTAAAACAGGGTTTCTTGAATTTTAATGTGTCCCAACAGCAACCTAATTTTATTTTTATATTTAAAATAAGTTTTTAATTTTTATACGATTTTTAAAGGTTACTTTCCATTTACAGTTACTACAAATTATAGCAATGTGATTTTAGAGGAATCATTTTGAGTGCAGGGAAACTACTTTACTATTGCATGTGAATATGTAAGAGTAAAAACAATTAAGGATGACAGATATTTTACAGTTGTTCAATATGTTTTCATACCAGATACCTGTCACATCCTTGGAGCCTCTTCAGGATTATGTCCAAGGTCTTTCAGGCTGACAAAGCAGAAGCCCAGAGCCCAGTCTGATATGGGTCAGAACGGAGGAGCCCTTAATGCTGTGAACCCGAGACCCCCGACCCAAGGTCCCAGAGCTCAGTGATGGGGCCCTGGTATTTAGAAAGTGGTGTTTGTGAATTTATGTTGATTAGGGCAGAGACATAAATGAGGCATCCAATCTCAAATTCCTTTCTGACTGAGGGCCTGTTGGACTTCTCCAGAGGACCCTAGAGCTCACTGGTCACATGGCCTGCGTCTGGGATGGTGCAGGGATCCCCAGGCAGGTACCCTATGTGGGCACTTGCCGACCAGTGCCCCTTCTGACCTCTTACTTGTAGACTGGGCTCCTTCTTTCAAGTCACTCTTGTTTTCTCATGTTTTCAACTGTAAAATGAGGTGACTTGACGAGCTCATGCTAAAGCATTTCTAGCTCCAAGGTCCTGCAATTCCATTATTTTTATAGAAATGATTTTATACATCAAAGCAAATGACATGCCACAAGGGCCTGAGTGTGTATTTGATAAGGTTGAGGAGAGCAGGAGAAAAGTCACTTTCATTCTAGTTTTGATTTTTTTCACCCCCTCAGGTAGTGGTTTCTGACAGGTAAGGAGATTTTTTTTTTTTTTTCAGTTATCCACATCTAATTATTTAATGTCAGTACTTCAAGCTAAGTATTCTGGGAAATATATATGTTTTTAATTGAAGTATAGTTGATTTACAATGGTGTGTTTATTTCTGCTGTACAGCAAAGTGATTCAGGTAAGGAGATTAGACCAAAACATGGAACTGGCATTTTGAAACTTTTCCTGCCA
>NW_021157984.1:0-1445 GCF_002837175.3 Physeter macrocephalus | reverse complement strand
AGCCGCGGCCTCGCCCACCGGCCTCACCAAGTGGCCCTGGTGCTCAGGGGTTCGTGCGCACAGGGGACAGTCGCAGCACCTCCAGGTGTTCCTCGTAGAAGAGGCTCAGGACCTGGCGGTGCGGCTCGCACAGCGCGGCTCCTCGCTCCTCCTCCTGTGGCTCTGGCCGCTCTAGAGCAGCCTGGCCACCTGGATCGTCCTGCGCAGCTGGGTGTTGCCCCTCATCTGCCGCTCCTGGCACGGGTGGCGGCACACGGGGCAGGGGAACCTGTCCTCCAGGTGAGCCCAGGACCGCTGGATGCAGGAGCGGCAGGAGTTGTCACCACACTCAGTGGTGACGGGTCTCTCAGGCCCTCCAGACAGACCGGGCGTCTGGCTTCCGCCCGGACTCCATCCAGGGCCGCGGCCACAGCCATCGGGGCAGCACTGAGGTGGGTTTCTTAGGAGGCCGGGCTGCAGGGTCTCTGTGCTGAGCAGCAGGTGCACCCTTGGGTTTCCCTACTTGCCGACCTTGACGCAGAAATTTTACAGGCCTTTTAGGGCTTGGTGTGCGGCCAGGTGCCCAGAGGGGCTTCCTTCACTCTTGCAGCCGATGGCAGAGCATCTGGGCGACTCGCTGCTCTCAGTAGCTGGAGGTTGTGAAGCCAAGCTCAGCAACTCTCTGGTTCAGAAAGCAGACACAACTCCAAAGTTCCTTTTCCTTCCTGGGGATAAGAAAATAATCCTTCCTGTGAAAAGGAAGTGCCCTGTGTCTTGAGGGACTCTCACTGCCACCGTGAGGCATCCTCTGGTCCTCCCCTCCACTACGAGCCACCTACACCCACCCCGACCACAGGCTGATGGGACCAGGTCCTGGGACTGTGGGAAGTGTGTGGGCTTGGGGACAAGAGCCAGGCCCTGGGTGGGAGTCCCCACTCAGTCACCTGCTATCTGGGGACCTGGGGAGGGATGCATAACATCCCAATTCTAAGAGAATCTGGTTAAAGGATAAAAATTCCAGCTTCAATCACTTCAATCTTCTCAAAAATCTAATAAAAGAATGGTATTTCTTGGCTTAAACCGCAGCTATTTCTGACAGCACTGAACTCATACTATATCAAAATTTACTTCTCACTTAAGCTTCTCAGCTACAGGATGTATCAAATTGTGTGCGTAAGTGGATGGGATTTGGGCTAGATGAAATTTGCTCTGGGCCCCCTCCCAAAACTGACTTTTCACATCAAGCGCAGAATGAGATCGAGGTCAGTATTTCAATTTGAGTTGAAGCGGAGAAACACACACACATACAAACGTACTCCCTGACCACAGTGGTGAGCTACCAACTAGTGAGGATTTGTGAGGTCAAGATCCTGAGGAGAAGGTGTAGTGCTTCTCCTTAGGAGCTGCCGCTGATTCTCAAGGAGGCTGAGAGGCCGACTCTCAGGGATGAGAACTTGGAGTTCAGG
>NW_021157983.1:0-1445 GCF_002837175.3 Physeter macrocephalus | reverse complement strand
CCATTTATATGAAATGTCCAGAATAGGCAAATCCATAGAGACAGAAAGTAGATCAGTGACTGCCAGGGGCTTGGGGAGAGGAGGAATGGCTGCTCATGGACATGGGGTTTCTCTTCGGGGTGACAAAAATATTCTGACACTAGATAATGGAGACGGTTGCACAATCTGGTGAATATACTAAAAACTACTGAACTGTATACTTTAAAGAGGGAGGGTGGATTTTATGCGATGTGAATTATATCTCAATAAAGCTGTTTAAAAAAACTCTTTGGCACTGCTGCCCCCTCTAGCCACCACCCCATTTCTCTCTTTCTCTTTGCAGTGGAATTCCTCACAGGCGTTTTCCACACTCACTGTCCCCAGTTTGTCTCTTCCCCTTCTGGCAGGCATCTGCTCCTACTACCCCACTAAATGATCTCCTGTCAAGGTCACTGTCCTCCACGTTACTAAACCCAGTGGTCATTCTCAGTCCTCATCTTACCCGACCCGTGGGCAGCATTTGGCCCAGTTGACCACCCCTCTCCACTTGGCCTCTCCGACCCTGTGCTCTCCTGGTTTCCTCCGGCCTCCCCGGCTGCTCTTTCTTGATCTTTGCTGCTTCCACCTCCAGTCCTGACTTGTAAACACTGAAATGTCCAAGGTTCATTGCTTGACCCCTCCTCTCTCTCTCTGCCTCCCTCTCTCTTTTTATTGAGGTAAAATTGGTATATAACATTATCTAAGTTTCAGGTGTACAGCATTATAATTCAGCATCTGTGTTCATTACAAAGTGGTCATCACCAAAAGTCTAGTTAACATCCGTCACCTTACACTTGACCCTCTTCACCCATTTTGCCCATCCTTCCAACTCCCCTTCCCCTCTGGTAACCACCAGTCTGTTCTCTGTGTCTATGAGTTTGGTTTTGTTTTTTTGTTTGTTCATTTGTTCTGGGGGTCTTGTGGGTTTTTTTGGTTTTTGTTTTTAGATTCCATATGCAAGTGAGATCATACCATATGATTTTTTTTCTTTCACCTTCTAACTTTTTTCACTTATATTTTCCTCATGGTCCATCTATGTTGTTGCAAATGGCAAGATTTCACTCTTTCTCGTGGCTGAGGAGTATTTCATTGTATATGTACACCACAGCTTTATCCATTCATCCATCGATGGACACTTACATTGCTGCCACGTCTGGGCTCACCCCTTCTCTTTTCTATCTACAGCAGCCCCCTGGGGCTCTCATCCTGTGCACAGCCTGCTCACTCACTGAAGATTCCCAAGTGTGTTTGTCAGCTCAGACTTTCTTCCTGAACTTCAGTCCCTTAAATACAACTGCTCACTCAATCTTCCCAACTTTACATTCCAGAACTGAGTTCCTGATACCATACTCCCCACTCCTCAAAAAACCCACAACAAATACAGCCACTATGGAGAACAGTATGGAGGTTCCTTAAAAAACTACAAA
>NW_021157982.1:0-1445 GCF_002837175.3 Physeter macrocephalus | reverse complement strand
ACCCCCTATAGAGAGGCTGCCATGATTACTTGGAGGTTTGTCAAAACAGAGACAGATTTTTTTTAAAACAACAGATGGGGGAGAACAGTTTGCAGAAGAATTCAGATGTTTTCCATTTGGGCAGAACCTGGTCGAAGACCAACCACCTGGGTAGAAAAATTAGAATTGAAGAGTGCAGCTTTCATTGGGTCCCTCCCTCCAGAATCCTGAAGGTGCCAACCCTTCCCCATCCCTCTGTGCCCTGACAGCTAAGGTTGGGTGTGGTGTCACCAGACTGCCGGGCCACCTGGCTTTGGGCCCAAGCTACACGACCTGAGCCAAGCCCAGGTCCTCGGAGCACCTCAGCCACTACGGCCTTCTCTCCGCAGCTCAGATGAGCGCGTCCTCATGTGGCCATGAAGCGACACGCCAGTGACAAAAAGCTCAGAATGGAACAATGTGAACATGAGTGACCTAAAGCCAAACACCGACAGATGAGGAAATATGCTTATAGGGAGGACAACCCATCTCCCGTCACATAAAATGTGGCCCAACTAACACTGAACTCACTTTTTAACAGTTCCAACTCCATGCTTATCTTGGCCACTTGGATATTCCTACCACCTGGCCAGAGACACCTTCTGTAATTAGGTCCAATATCAGCTTCCTAGTCATGCCAATTTGTTACCACATCCCAATGAAATAAAGCTGAAGAATAAAGTTAATTTTGACAAAACATCAAAAAACAAAAAAAGTGAAAAACAAAAAACCACCAAAAAACAGATATGAAGGCCTCAGATCAAAACACTTGGGAGAGGATCAAGGAAAAGTACTTGGACTCCTACAACTTCATCCCTGGCTTCCCACCTTCATGTAGAGCTGTTGGTCAGGCTTCCTATTCAGGGGAAAGACAATGCTATAAAATTACCAAAAATTACTGACTTTTACAATTAAAGCGGATAAATTTTATGGTATATAAATCAAACCTCAATTAAAGACATTTTAAAAGGGCAACAGACTGATTAAAAACAAGTGTTAAAGCAAAAATCACACCAGGCAAAGTTAAACAGGCAAGGAAAACTATCCAAGGCTATTGCCACCGGAGAGAGAGGCCAGACTCACTCTGAACTCCACTAAGACAAGGGACGAGAGAGTTTTTAAGAGCGCGGAGAACCACTGGCCATCTGCTTTTGACGACTGGACTTGCCAAAGGAGTTAGCGCTCTCGTATTTCAAGACAGGAGGCAGTTTCACAACACGGAGCAAGGCAGCCAAGAAAGCTAGACCCCTGCCCAGTCACACTCCCCAGGAGATGGGTGTGGTCTTCCTTGATGTTTGCATTTCGAAATATGGCTCCAGGTCCTTGGGAAAGACATTCCCAGGTCTACAAGAGGCTTTTAAAGTGATTTGCATCTCCAAGGGGCAGAGAGAGAAATCACAATTACAAATTTTCTAAACCTCTAAGAA
>NW_021157981.1:0-1446 GCF_002837175.3 Physeter macrocephalus | reverse complement strand
GCATCGGCAGGCGGACGCGCAACCACCGCGCCACCAGGGAAGCCCTAAATACCTTTCCTTAATCCCTTATTTTTGGCTCATTTGGTATGATTATCATTCCAATTTCTTGCTTCCTGAATAAGAGATTCTAAATCATTCTCATTTTGGTCTTTGATTCCCTATTAAAAATCCTGAAGCCTAACAGCTAATGATGCTATTGATGCATGGCAATGTTGCATTTAATCAAGGTTTTTGTTTTTTATTTTCATTATTACACCACATCCTTCTTACCCTATCAATGATCGTTTTTGTGTTTTTCCATTTCCTCTTGCTATTTTAGAAGTTGGGAACAGACATTTATAGTCAGTGAGCCCCCCAAATGACCTTATACCTAATAAGGTGTTTTCACTTCTAATCAATATAATTTCATGGTTGACGCCTCTTTTTTGAGGAGGCTTTGGGTACTTCTGCATACAGCAGTTTTATGTCCCTCTATTTAAGCCCATAACATTTTTTCTTTTTATAAAATGCCTGTGTGTAGGAGGCAAGTCCTATCAGACACAGGCTATCTAATGCTCTTAAGAGATATAAGAATTCTGTGAGTTTACTGAACATACTTATTTTTCCAAAGAAAAAATCATTTAAAAGATGCCAGATTTCTCAGTGTGAGATAGCTGCCTTTTGGTTTTGAATTAGTCAAATGGGTTTCAAATTGGTCTTATTGTACCAGTTACCATAGTTGGACAATAGTTTAAAGAAAACCTGTGGTCAGCTGGCTAGTCGTACAAGCAAAATTTGCAACTTGTTTGGAATTTTGACTTCCTAAGGCATTATTCCAAAAAAATGATCTATGGAAAATAAAGGTGTTTAATAAATATTGTATGTGTGGAATTTGTGGCATGTGTTTAGTTCACTGAAAAAATACCCCAGTCAGCTATGAGGAAGTACTGAGCTATCCGTGCTAATGAGACCAAATGTGTTGGTTCAACCTGGGTTCCCTTCTTCTGTTCCCAGCTACAAAATGCACAACTGTGTACTGCAGTCACCAGGAGGACCACGTCACGGTGTGAATAGGGAAGGAAATTCCTTTTTACTACTGGGGGGAAAAAAAAAAATCAATGTAGTAACGTTTTCTATTTATTGTCAAATAGGCATTATATTACCTTATGAAGAAAATTAAAGAACTGACGCAGGATACTATTAAGAAGTTATAAAGTATGAGAAAGGCAAGAGATCACTTCCAGCTGCCAGAATCTCTTCTTGAAACTTGTTGGTACATTTGTAGAGGAACAAGGATTAAAAAGGGGCAAAATAATTAAATAAATATCCCATCTTAGATGTAAATTCCTAGTCAATGTGCCTCTCTCTCCAATGACTTAATGAAAACCAATAGAAAGTGTGAGATTAGGTACTTGTAAAAATCTTTTTCAACTGAGTGGCTCCAAGAGCAAGACTTGCTGATAGCCA
>NW_021157980.1:0-1446 GCF_002837175.3 Physeter macrocephalus | reverse complement strand
GCCCAGAAAGGCTGCAACAGACACAAGCGTGGCTTCCAGCAGCCCGAGGCCGCGTCCCCGGGATGAGCCATACCCCCTGAAACGCCGGCCTGAGGGAGCCCAGCACGGCCAGCCCCCGACCCAGGCCCCGGCCCCCTTTCGTGGAGCTTTTACTGAGAAGGGCCGACAGCTGTAGATCCTGACTCTGCCCTCTGGGGAGGGTTGTGTCTCCTCTGAGGTGGAATCACCAGGAGGGATGGGGCCTCGGTCCCTGGTCTCTGTGAGGGCGGAGTCCTGACCCATCCCTGCATCCTTGCCGGCCGGCGGACACCGCGGCCTCATCGCATCTGCACGGCCACCCTTCCTGGTCCCTCACCGGAGCCCCTGGAGCCCCACTCCTGCTTCACCTCTGTGCAGCCAGCTGCGTTCAGTGCCACCCGGACCCCCTCGCCTCCTGCGGTCCTTCTCACTGCCCAGTCTGTCCTGAGCGGTGAGCCAGGTCTGGCTCTGCTCCGCTTTACAGCCCCTCCCCGCCGCTGCCCCTCCTGGCCTGGCTTCCTGGCGTTGCCTCCTGGTCCTCCTTTCTCGCACCCAGCTGGGCTGTTCTGGGCTGAATCGTGTGCCCCAAATTCCGGTTTTGAAGCCCGGACCCCAGGACCTGAGAATGTAACTGTATTTGGAGATGGGGTCTGTAAAGAGGTGATGATGTAAACTGGGGCCTCTAGGGTGGGCCCTAATCCAGTCTGACTGGCGTCCTTAAAAGAGGAGGACATTAGGACGGAGACACACACAGAGGGACCACCACGTGAGGACACGGGAGAAGACGGCGTCTGCATGGCACGGAGACGGGCCTCAGGAGAAGCCAGCCCTGCACCTCCCGGATCTGGGATTCCAGCCTCCAGGGTGTCAGGCAGTGATGTCTGTTGTCAAAGGCCCCCTGTGGTGTCTGTTACAGCCTCCTGTGGGGACACACCCAACACGTGCGACTTCCCTGTGGCTCCCCCAGGCCCCTGGCTCGCCCCTGCGCCCACAGGCCAGGCGGGAACCCCAGGCTTGGGTGGTGGCGTGGGGGAGACCGGCTGTGGATTTCACGAGGGTGGGAGGCGTGTTAACCTAGGGAGACTTCTCAGCGAGCTAGGCGATTGTAAAGAACGCTTTATTGTCATTAAAAAGATGAAGAGACAGCAAAGAGCATCAATGGGCTCCAACATTTAAAAGAGAGAAAAGCCTCCCAAGCTGCGAGGATGTGGACCTTCTTTCCAGTCCGGGGAGCAGCTCCTCCACGTGGGGATGCTGACTGCGCATTTCCGCAGAGACGGGAGAGTTGGTACCGGGCCCTGAGGCGGGGGCCCGGGGTCGGAGGCTGGCCCTACGCGGGTCGCGCCTCTCACCCCCACCCCGGCGCAGGCGGAGCTCCTGGTGTTCGTGACTCAGGCCTTTGGCTGCAGGATGGGCTGGCCACGCCTT
>NW_021157979.1:0-1447 GCF_002837175.3 Physeter macrocephalus | reverse complement strand
TGGGGGAGGGTGAGTGGGGGACCAGATGCACCGTTAAGGTGTGGGCATCATATCACAGGCCCTGAGGAATTGGGGTTTAACCCTGAGGAACTGGAGATTTTAAAAGTTGAGAACAAAATGTCCCATGTCCACAAGGAGCTTCCCGTCTAGAATCAGAAGTGGAACAATCCCCAGCAGGGGCTACGCTGACAGTGGGATTCCCGCTAAAGGTTCTTGGAACGCAGCCTCAGGACGGAAGAGTGCGCTCTGCCCGCCCTGCGGAGACCCCGCCTGTCTCAGTTTAGAAGCCTCTGCTGTTCTGCATCAGGGTCGGCTTTTCACTCTTTGTCCCCAAAGCGGGTGCTTGTTTGTTTGTTCATCATAAATTTAAATTGAGGGGGAAAGTGTTAATCTCTCGGCTAACCACTTGGCCTCAGAGAACTGAGCTGATCCAGCCTCGGCCAACCCCACGCCATGGGGAGCGGAACACAGCGCGTGCGTGCGTGTACGGGGCGGGGTGTGCATCAACCCACGGCTGCCTTCCTTTGTCCCGTCCAGCTCTGGGGTTTTCCTGGGACTGTTTCTCTCTTCTGGAGGGAGGGGCAGGGGGCGGGTACAGGAGATGGGGAAGGAATTGGGAAGCACACTGGAGAGTGTCTGTGGCAGAAACAGATTGTGTACAAGCAACCGGGGCCACTGGAGAGAGAAATATGAGCAGAGCCATGTAAATGTACTGACCGAGAGCATTCCTGTGGTTCTAAGGATGTGGGAAAACAACTTGCAGATCTGGACAAGTTCACGCAGGGAGGGGTACAGCTTGATGGACCAGGGCCAGAACTAAAAATAAGGTGGTGTTTCTATGCCGAGCGGAAGCGTTAGCATCTGTGGGATTGTGGCAGAGGAGAGGGGAGTTTCAGCGCCCCCAGGCACAGTGAGGCCGAGAAGAGGAGAGGGAGGGGTTGGCCAGGCCCCCGTCTCAGCAGTGAGAGAGGGTGGTGCTCCCCCCAGAGAGGAGACCTCTCTCCTCTTCCCAGCTGGGAAGTCGAAGCCCAGAGAAGGCAGAGGTCGGGCAGGGAAGGACTGAGGCAAAGGCTGTCCCGCAGCAGAAGGAAGACTCCAGGCGTTACTGCTGGCCCACCCTGGAGGCTGGCCCATCCCTGCCAGAGCAGCAGAGAGGGCTGGGGCCGCCTCCAAACCTCCTCCCCAGGGAGCAGTTAAGGAGGCCAGGAGTGGCCTGGAGTGGAGGGAAGGGACACAGCACTTACTGGGTGTTCACTAGATGGGGGTGTTTTCCATAGGGTCCCACAATGATCCTGAAAGGTGGGTATTTCGTTCCTTTTCTACAGATTATGAAAACAGGATTCTGGACTTCTCTGGTGGTCCAGTGGTTAAGACTCTGTGCTGCCACTGGAGGGAGGGAGGGAGGGAGGGAGGGAAGGAAGGAAGAAAGGAAGAAAAAAAAAGAAGG
>NW_021157978.1:0-1447 GCF_002837175.3 Physeter macrocephalus | reverse complement strand
CTGCATCGGCAGGTGGATTCTCAACCACTGCGCCACCAGGGAAGCCCCCTTTGAAGTCATTCTTGACTCCTTTCTCTCACACCTTGCATACAACCTATCAGCAAATCCTGATGGCTCTACCATCAGGATATATCTCAAATCTGACCGCTGCTCTCCATCTCTACCATAGTACCCCGGTGCAAGCCACCATTCTTTCTCACCCAGATCATTGCAACAGTCCCCTAAGGTCTCCCACTTTCTCCCCTTGCCCCAGGACCTTTTAAAACATAAATCAAATCCTCTGACTCCTCTGACTTCTTACTCATTCTGAGTAAAATCCAAACCCCTTATCAAGGCTTCAAAGACCCCACGTTATCTGGCCTCCCTGCTCCTCTCTCATGATGTTGGGTCCGCCCTTTGATCTCTCTGCTTCAGTCTTTCTGTTCTTAAATCAACGATTTAGAGCCTTTGCTCTTGCTGTTCCCTCAGGCTGGATTCTCCTTTCCCAGACACCCCCTCCCTGTAGGTCTCTGTCTAAATTCTGGTATCCAGAGGCCTTCACGATACGCCCACCACCCCTCCCCCAATAACATAACCCCCACCTGGCACTCTTTGCCCCTTTTCTTGCTCTATTTCTCTATATAGACTTATACTTGAAATATTATGATTCGATTTGTTGATCGTCTGCCTTGCCCACTAGAACGTAAGCTCTGTGAGGAGGGACTTTATTTTGTTAGTGGCCGTTTCCCCAGTGAGCATATGGTAGGTGCTCAATAAATACTTGTTGAATTAATTAATTGAAAATGGTTCAGGTCTTTCCTCCCCAGTGGCTGCAGCCCTCTTTGGGGAGGTGTTTCCAGGCTGCCTTTCCTCTATTCTCTAATAGCCTCCTGGCCACCACCTGGGCCCCCTCCCTTCCCTAGGGCCTTCCAGACTATTCTAATTGCTCCTGCTGCGGAAGGAGGGAGTTAGTCGCTAAAGAGGGAGGAGGGAGGGAGGGAGGAGCTCCATCTGGTGTCCAGGAAAATAAGGGAGCAAGCCAGGGTCTGCTGTGCTAGGTCCACCGGGAGTCCACGATGTGAGGCCAGGGAGCCTTGGGGCCTGGTGCCCTTTCGGCCCAGACTTGCTCTTGGCTCTTTTCTTCCCCTGTCAGAGGGTGGGCCTTGAGCTCCCCACAGAGGCCCCAGCTTCTCTTGGTTTGGCCAACTAAGCTGAGCCCAGCTTTAGGCCCCCAAGATGCAGAAGGCAGTGGGGGTGGGGATGGTGAGAGACAATGGAGAGCCCAGAGCCAGCTCTCCTCTTCCACCAGCCTGAAGTGATACAATGATACAAAGGGAGAGTCTTGTGCAGGGGGGAAGGGGGTGGGAGAGCCCTTTGTCCCGCTATTTTCTACATTGCTGGGGGGGGAGGGGTTGGAAGGTTGGGGAGGAGCTGGTAAGCGGCTGTCAATATGGGGAGGAGTAGAGAG
>NW_021157977.1:0-1448 GCF_002837175.3 Physeter macrocephalus | reverse complement strand
TTCAGCAGAATCATGATAATCTGATGTCTTCAATGAAGGCTTTATTTTACATAACAAACATGTACCCTTTAAGGTGAAATTACAGATTCCTAAAATACTAGAATTGAAAGTTCTGATTAAGGGAGATAATATATTTGGAAATGCTATAAACTGCAAAGTAAGAACTTGGATATAAATGATTATTTTTGCCATCTAATCCTAAGACTTTGTTTTATAGGTGAACTATAAAAACCTGGGAACCAGAGAGCTCAAACGACTTGCTCTTGGGTCACTGAACTAGTGAAGCAGAAGAGCGAGCTGGAATCTGGGTACCACGACTCTCTCTATCTTTTCGGACCACATATGACTGAGGAGAAATAATCCTAGTTTTACCAGCATCCTTCCTTTAAGTTTGCGTCTTTGCACAGACTTGTGACTATAATGTATGCAGACTGATTCTCACATGACAGTCTCTCTTTCCTTTGGACATATCACTGACAGTTTTTTACATTTTATCGATTATTTAAGCATTTTTAGAAGCATTTTCTAACTGACAGAACAAACTCCTAGGGAATTTCTTTGATGGAATGAAAATGAAACATAAGTAATTAATAATAACAGTAATATATGCAGATTCCTGGTCCAAATGATCTCTTCATTACTATGGACTTAAGAGTTAAACTCTGAGTTTCCTATAAATTTCTGGGATTTTGGGAAGAAGAAATGATGCCAAATTAGTAAAAGTACTTTGAAAATTTTGGCAAATGCTATAAAAACAAATTCTTGTTTTAGTTAGTCAAAGTTAAATCACAGAAAAAAGAAAAGATTTTATCTATGGCTATAGTTTCCTGGAAGATGAAGAAAAACAGGAGGAAATCAACAATCCTTTTAGGAAATAAATAAAAATAGAAGAAATTCACAAATTCTCTCCACAAACATGTATGGAGCAGCTGTGCTAGGTGCTGGAGAATGCACTATAACTTCCTCCTGAGAGTTTTGGCATTTGATTTGGACTCAATTAAAATCTTATTATAATCATAGCTGTGAACTATCATAATTATATTCACATACAAAAAGAGTAATGAGTTGCCAATTCTTGGGGAAGGCCAAACACATTTTGAGTCCTTGAGTTTTTTCTTGACATGAACATTTCTAAGCCCCCTTATCAATCCAGGTTGTAAGCTCTGAGAGACCAGGGGAGTGTGTCTGTCTAATCCACTTCTGTACGTCCAGCTCGTAGCATGGAGTCGGGCACAGGGTGTCGGGCATCCTTACGTGTTTGCTGAATTTGAACTCCAGACTGGAGATCATCAGAGTGCCCCTGAAGGGTGAAGGGTTGAAAGACTGAAAGAGGAGGATGGAGATGTTTCACTGCCTTTGTAAACAGCATGCGTGCGATCGAACCACCAGCAGCCGGGGGAGGACATTCAGTTTGGGGCTTCACTCTTCAGATGGGCGAACGTGGACCA
>NW_021157976.1:0-1448 GCF_002837175.3 Physeter macrocephalus | reverse complement strand
AGAAAACACTATCATTATGTCTTTTTCATCTAGAGCAATTTACTAAACGAGCTTTTGGAGAACCATTTGTCACCTCCTTGCAATAAAACTGCATGCAGTTTCCAAAAAGTGAAATTCTGTACCTGTCTACATTCCCTGTGACCAGATATGAACTGAAGCAAAAATAATAATAATCAATAGAAATTATAAGCTTTGAACTCACTGCACTTTGGTCATAGGGCAGGCTGCCCAGCCTCTCTTCATATGATAGCTCCAGTCTCAGAAAAGTTTGATGCTAAATAAATAGCTCACTGCCTTGCCCAAAGGCTCACAAAATGCCCTTTGTCCTCAACTAGAAAAGTCACAGAAAGAAAATATGGAGGTTCAAGGTCTTTGGTCTCCTCCAAACAATCCATCACACACGATCTCCCTTCTCTCGAAATTTCTGTTGCACTTACACTCTGTCACTCACCCTCACAGTTGACCATACAGTCCTTTCTTTCTCTGTGTATTTGTCTTCCTGCCAGTCTTCTGTGGAATTGCTAGCGGCAGGGACCATGATGCTGTTCTCTCTCCTCGTCATTTCAGCATTGGTGCAATGCAAAGGGGAGGAATATGAATTCATTCAACCAACATCTGTTGCATATCTACTGTGCTCCCAGCACTGTAACCAGAGATTCAATGGTAAACAAGACAAAGTCCTGCCCCCAGAGAACTGAAATCTAGAGGGAGAGAAACAGACAGGCAAACAGGAAAGTACCATCAAATGTGATCAGGAGGTCATGAGAGCACATTTGGTGGGATTCGAGGTGGTTGTAAAGAGTCCAAGATGAGCTCTGGGTGAAGTGACTTCTAACAAGCAATCTGGAGATGAGTAGGACTTAGCACAGTTAACAAGGTGTGGGGGAAGCAGAGGAATTTTCCAGAGAGTTTAAATTGCATCCCAGAGGTGAGAAAGGATAGAACACATTAAAGGAACAAAAAATACTCATTAGACTTGAGGTTTACAGTGGTGGTGAGGATTGGAGATGGAGGATGAAGCTCTAAAAATGAGCCGAGACCAAGAGACACAAGAGGAAATTTGGTCTTGCACCTTCAGGGTAACGGAGGGTTGGGGAATGTTCTGAGCAAGCCTGTGACTGATTGAGGCCCGGCCTTAGGAAGGTCTTTCCGGCCGTGCTGTGGAGAGATGGCGGGAGGCGGTCTGCGGGGATCCAGCTGGACGAGGGCAGGGGATGGAGAGGGGTGGTTGCATTCGCTTCCTGTTTGGCAGGTAGAGTAAATAGGAAAGACTCGTTGATGACTGTGTTGGAGGCTGTGGGAGAAGGAGGAAGAGCCGGAAGATATCTGTGTTTCCAGTTTAGTCAACTGCATGTAGGCTAGTAATTCTAGAGCAGGACTGCAGTTCTCAAGGTGTGGGCCAGCAGCTTTCACACCACCTGGGAACTGATGAAAAATGCAAATTCCCC
>NW_021157975.1:0-1448 GCF_002837175.3 Physeter macrocephalus | reverse complement strand
CCTAGAGTTTAGAAGGTCTAACTTTTAAAGGCCAATATGCATTTGCATCTCAGTTCAAGGTAGAGAGTTATTTGCTGCTTCTGTAAGGGTCGTAAGTATTTCACTGCCTCAACTATGGCAACTTTGTAGAGAAACTTGGCGTTCAGTTTGGTACAAGTCTTAGTTTATTTAAATCAATATAAGTGAGTTATTTTGAGTGAAAGCCCTCTTCCTCCCATATTGCACCATATTAGCTGCGGAAAGCATTTTGGAGATCAGACCCTTATGGCCTGGGGCTCTTCAGGAGTAATCACTTTTTTCTATTATGTTGATAGCAGCTCTAACAGGTACTAGCTATGAAATTCTGGGTATGTTGCTGAAATATTTTTGGAGCACTCACTCTCTCATCCTTAAACCACATATGATGATCCTAAGAAATAGGTGGTGTTGTGAGGATTAAAGGTCACCTTGTAAGTTGGTACTAAGCTAAAATAAATTACAACTGGTGGAAATTGGGAGCTTGCTGTCTATGCGATACCTATTTCCATTTTTCCCGAAGAGTAGGTAGACCTTACGATCTGGTTGGTGCAGATCCTACCCACACTTGGTAGATAAAGTGTGCCTGGCCAATCACATCTTCCTGGGACCCTTAGGAGCCCAGTGAGACTCAGGCCTGGGACCTTCCTAGATGTGCTGGCAAAAGGAAACTGTCTTTCTGCTAGACTTATAGCTGGGAGGGCATAAACCTGGAGCTTCCAAGAACCACCACACACACTGAAACTTCTTGAGAGTGAAGAGAGAGCACAGAAAAATAGAGCTGAGGCATGGCAAAGAGAAAGAGGGATTCCTTATCACGTGGGTTGAGTATCTAATAGTCATCTGTGAAATTAGAACCATTCCAGGACTTTTCCATTAAGGTCACTATAAATTTCCCTTATTTGGTTAAGCTGGTTTGAGTTGGGGTCTGACATCTGCGGCTGGGAGTCTTGATCAACGAACTGCTGTACATTGAATAGTGAAAACACCGCAGCATCCCATTGCTTTGTCATTTTACCGCGTCCTACAAGATCGACGCTTGATAAAGTCTGATCATCTGAAAGCTCATAGTTAAGCAGAGTAGAACCGAGGGAAATGATCACTTTATTTCAAAAAGGTGGGAATTCTGGAGCCACTTAATTATTCACACCTCTAATTCTTCAGGACATACTGGGTAATACTCTAAGCATTTTGAAAAAAAAACAACAAAACACTGGAAAGATTGTTTTGGTTGTGCGTTCAATAGTTCATACTTTAAAATTTCCATAAGCTAGACTGTTCAGAATAAAATTATAATTACTATTATCACTAAAATTAGGAAGTAGCATTCTTTTTTGGGGGGATGGGGTGGGGGCCCTGCCATGCGACATGTGGGATGTTAGTTCCCTGACCAGGGATCAAACCTGTGCCCCCTGCGTTGGGAGCATGGAGTC
>NW_021157974.1:0-1448 GCF_002837175.3 Physeter macrocephalus | reverse complement strand
GTGCTCCGCAACGGGAGAGGCCCGCGTACCGCAAAAAAAAAAAAAAAAAGGAAGCTCCAGCGTCGACTTGAATCCCACCCAGTTGCCTTTCCTAGGCCTTTATCGGTCTCTGAAGACAAATATGGCAAATGAATCAAATAGACGGATAGCAGGAAGACAGCGTCAGCACCCTCAAACACCCCCACAAGCTATGATGATGTCCCGCTCTGAGAGGACGGCACGTGACCAAGAGAAACAACGAAGCTCAACGCCTGCGCACAGTAAACCACCGTCACGGATGTAGGGTAACGTGGACGTGACTAAACAGCAGTACACGGGAAACATTTCTGAAGAATTCAGTTGATTCTCAACGTAGTGTGAGTCAACGCTGATTTAGCTGCCAGAAAATAAACTCCATCCAAGGCGGCATCGGCAAATGCACGATGCCGGGACAAGGAAGACCCTTTCTGCAGGCGTGCTGCAACCCTTTCAGTACCGAGCCACGTTCTGGGGCGTATACGGTCTGAAGAACACGGAGCACTAGATCGCGGTGGATGAGGGAACTTGGAGCTGTCTTTAAAAGGGGGCCGGGGGAGGAATACGAGCGTAGGGGGAACACGACAGATACTTTCAAAGTATGTGAAGAACTCACATAAGGAAGTTAGATTCGCTTTACGGTGTAAAGTCCCGAAGTCGGAGCAACGGACAGATGAGAGGAAGCACTTCTCAGCGATGCTGGCCGTCAAACGGGCAATGGCCAGCCGCGCAGAGCGGGGCTCCCGTCCCGGGCGGTGCCGAGGCTTCAAGTAAACCGGGGGGAGGGGAGTTTCAGAACCTGCAGCGCGTTGCCTCAGATGGGAAAGTCTCTCTCCACCCCGGGCGACCGGCCCCGGGCTGGCGACCGGCCCCGGGCTGGCGACCGGCCCCGGGGTGCCTTGCCAACCGGGAGACGCTGTCGCCTTCGGCAGATGTCGCTTCCGACGACAGCGTGCTGAACACGTGTCTCTCCGTCACTCCCTTTCTCACTGAAAGCCAACGCCGCCCCGAAGCTTCCCGGTGAGGAGCCAGTTGCTCCTTCCGCCGTGGCCCGAGCCTGCGCTCCCGGGCCTTCCCCCCACGGCCTGCCCTCGTTCGGCTGCCCCGGGCCCCCGCGTGGCCCAGCGGGCGGGGTTCCGGGCCCCGGCGGGGTCTCCGCCCGGGGCTGACTTTCTCTCGGCCCTTCTGGAATCCGGGCTCCTTCCACCCCTCGAGCGGGGCGCCCAGGGCCGGGCTGCCGGGACTCGGACCGGAGCCCCGGGCTGCCCAGGACACAGGGCGGGCTCGGTCCCCCCGAGCCCCCTCCCGGCCCCCGCGCCCCGGGCCGCGCTCCGCGAGCGGGCGGGCGGGGGGAGGGGCGGGGGGAGGGGCGCCGGGCGACGCGGCCGGGGGCGCGGGGAGCCGCTTCCGAGGAAAGGGCGAGGGGAGGGCGG
>NW_021157973.1:0-1448 GCF_002837175.3 Physeter macrocephalus | reverse complement strand
GTTGAATTTATTTATCCATTCATTCAACAAATATTTATTGTATATATATTTTGTGTCAGACAAAATTCTAGATAAGGGATATGCATTGGTGAATTAAAGAAAAAGCTTCTTTTCCTCATAGAGTTTTGATTGAGCTTTATTGTAAGAATGGATATCATAGTGATGAACACAGAAACCCCAGCCACCATACTGGGTCATGTGGGCACACAGGAAATGCTGAAACCACTAGTAATAGCAGATATCACGATGAACTTGGAAGTGGAAGGCATTCATGGCAGGCCACAGTATGGTTGTATTCTTAGCTTCGCTGAAGGTGTGTAGATCTTCAATCATAAGAGGTCTTATCTCAGGTGTCCTACCCTCATTATTACTCAACTACTACCTTAGTTACTGCTTGTCTTCTGGAGAAATTCTTCATTATCTGTTCACCAACTTTTGGATATTTCACTGTCTATGCTCCACCTTTTCTCCATCAGAAGCACTGTAGCGTAGTAGTTGATAATACTGGCTTTAGAGTTTGACTTTGTGAGCTTGAACCCTGGCTCTGTCATACCTAAGCTGTGTGACCAACAGCAAGTTGCTTTTCTCATCTGTTCTTCCTTTAAAAAAATCTGAAAAATGAAGACAATGTTGCCAGAGTTTAAAGATGTTAGGTATAAATGACTTAATAAAAGACTTACAGCAGTGATAGACACGTAGTAAGCATTAAATAAATTGTAGTTTGTTTTAATTCATAATTTTTAAAAGAAGTATGGCTTATTCAAAATATCTGTTCCTTCTTATTTCATCACAACCAGTCAACGTCATGGCACCTCCTCTAACTCATAAATGTTTAATTTCTGTACTTTTTGCCTATAGCTTCAGAATAATTGCTTAACAATTGCTTTCAATTTCACTGCATTTAACTGAAAAAGTAAGGAATAACTTAGTTTATTGGTTTATTTGCATATCACTTAATTTTGTCTTAATTTCCTCTGTTTTGTATTGATGTTTTGTTTTGCTGTAGTATTCCTTAGGTAATGCTTGCCAAAAGGATTTGTAGGGGGCAAACTTTTCTCAGTCCTTTTATGTCTAAAAATGGCTTTATATTGTCAACACAACTGAATGCTAGTTTGTGAGAGTACAGAATTACCACTTGAAAATCATTTTCACTCAGAATTTTAAAAACATTGCTTCATTGATTTCTGGTACTAAATTTGTTGATAATAATTTCAGATGTACAGGTTAATAAACTTTGTTTTTCTCTTGTTAAATAAAGAATTTCTGGTACTAAATATGCTGATAAGAATGACAAATTATTTTCTTTTCCATGAAAATAATATGGTTTTTCTCAAGGCAATCTTGAATTTATCCAAGATGTTCTGAAAATATACCAGAATATGACTGATTAATGCTGTTTAACATTTAATGAGCTTGTTCAATTATAAAACTAGTAACTTTTGTCACTT
>NW_021157972.1:0-1449 GCF_002837175.3 Physeter macrocephalus | reverse complement strand
CCCTGCTTTGGCAGGTGGATTCTTAACCACTGCGCCACCAGGGAAGTCCCCCATTGATGGTTTTAGAGCAAAGGAGAACCTGTTTCAAGCTGTGTATTAGAAATATAACTTTATATCATTAGGCTTCAACTACTATTCTATATCTACTTCTCTTTGTCTTTAGTTTTACAGGTTACTGTTCATAAGGAAAGAATAATAATATCCCGAGATTTCCACTAATAGGTAAGAAAATGGATCTCTGAAGTTAAGTGGAAAATGATATTCTCAGGGAAGATTCTGGGGAAAAATGCTTTTGAGAAACAGATGGTATCTCAGAGCCTCAAATCTGTTGGCTGATAACACCAAGGCAATGAACTTTATGCCAACAATTAAACTAGTCTTCCCAGTAAAATGGCAAACCCCTCAATCACATGGCTCCCAATGATACTGCCAGTATGACGTGTTTAGATTCCTCAGGGGAAAATGAGATGAAAACTTTGCAGTAGCAGTAACTAAAAAGAGAAGATTACTGTGTAAGAAGATAAGGGAAGATAAGTAACATTTCCTCAACAGCTAGTCAGTGCCATGTGATATTCCAGGTGCTTGCTGTTCATCAGCTTACTCTATCCCTAAAGAGCAGGGATGCAGACTCCAGACTGCATTACCCCCAAGGTCCACCACATCATGTGTGATTTTAAAGTTTTGAAGACTGAATCATGATGGTGCTAGGCAAATGCTCCCCTTCTCCATAGCCCAGCTCAAATACCACACCTTTCATCCAGTTTCCATAACCCTATTCCCCCTTTGTCTTGCTCCTTCTTAGGGTCCAAGAGCACCAACTGCTTATCCCAGACGAATTAACATCCAACCACCTAGGGAACTGAGAATATCTTTTCTTATCATTTCTGCTAGTTTGGACTTTTTACTTGTTATTTTAATAGAAAGCAATTCAAGGTGAATTGAGAAGAAAAGTGGGTATGGTAGTTATCAGAGGACATTCAGAAATAGTCTGGGTACCACCTACTAATACATGGTAACGTTTACTTCATTCCTTTAACAATAAATGTAGTCACGTGACTTGTCTGGCCAATGAAATTGGGAGCAGAAGCAATCTGTGTCACTTGCAAGAGGAAGTTGTAGAGCCAGTGCACATTTGCCACATTTACTTCCTACCAAAGTTATCGTGGAAGCATGTCAGGATACTGACCGCATCTCTGAGTGAGGATGATAAGAAATAGCTTCCTGGTAGAACATGTAGGTTGGCACACAGAAAGAGCAAAACCTATGTGGTATGAAACCACTGTGATTTGTGGTGTGCTTGTTACAGAAGCATAAATTAGCCTATCCTGACTGATCCAGAGGGATTTGTTATAATGACACAGGAGTGTGCTCTGGAGCCCAAGTTTAGACATGCAGCTGGGCTTCAAGAAGGCACTAGAGGGGCTTCCCTGGTGGCGCAGTGGTTGAGAG
>NW_021157971.1:0-1449 GCF_002837175.3 Physeter macrocephalus | reverse complement strand
TGTCACAATCAGAACCACAGTCACACTGTTCAGTGTCCTCCAGGAGACCATTACCACATTGGGCTTTCCTCCGTAAGCGGCCTCTGTGCCCAGGCTTGTTAAATAGGCAGGCCCCTTTGTGTTCCCAGAGGAACTGGTAGAAGAAGTCAGAGCTGCAGTCGCTGAAGCCACTTTCTTTAGTGATATTTTCACGCATGAGGCCAAAGGGTTTATCTTTACAAACGCAGGCCGAATGGTCATGCGGAATACCCAAGTTGTGCCCAAGCTCATGGACCATGAGTGCTGCAAACAGGAGGACATCCTCATGGTGGAAGGATTCAATGGCTGCTGCAAAATCACTTGAACAGGCACCGCTGAGAAATGCCTGCCCCGTATCCTCTTTAGGATGGTGTCCAACGATCATGTGGGCAACATCATGCTTCACACGATGGAAGAGCCTCTCTTGTCTCCAGCTATTGAAATTCCTGAGTGCAACTCGCAGGTCCACTGGGACCTCTATGAGGTCCCCCTCAGTCCAAATCTCCATTCCAGCCAGCACCACCTCTGTGTTTATTCCCCTGGTGAAGCTGTTGGCCAGAGCAATGATGTCCATTACTCTCTGGACTGTCTCATTGACGTCACTGCCCCACATTTGGAACCGCTGGTTGTCGACCACGACAAACATCTCCACGTACTTGGTGTGTGACCACAAGTAGGATGGCACCTGCCGACTGCGAGGCTTGCTGCTCTCTTGTTGCCGGCTGGTGAATGCCACTTGGCTGTCATTGGAAGTGACACTACAGGAGACTGGAGCTTCATGGGCCATGGTGTACAGCACATGTTCACACCGTTTTGAAGAGTGCATGGGCTCAATGCCATAGGATTTTTCCTCCTTAATCAGGACGCCCCTGAGGCCTGAACAGGTGTTGACAGAAACAAAAGAACCTGGGATTCCTTCTATGTAGCCTTCATAATGACAGTCATGTGAGATGAAAGGCATTTCTTGCCCCAGGATGCCATCGTGGTAGCTGAAGACTGGAAAGTTATTCACAAAATAGTCTCTCTTCACCTTCAGTTGAATCAACTGCTTCTGGCCCTGCATAAATAGCACATAGGAGAGCTTTTCCACTTGGTCTTCCCTTCCTTCCACTGTCAGACTCTTGGGGGTGACTGTTTCATAGGAAGAGTAATATACTGATCCCAGGTCACAGTACAAGCTTGGCAGAGAAATCACCAAGAGCAACACAATCCTCAAACTGAAACATGAAGATCCTGGCACTGGCCCCAGCCTCATGTCCCTCTTCTGCTGAGCCCAAGTCTGAAACTTTATCTTACCCTCCTTCAAGGCCACTTGGTTTTTCCGTAGAGAAGGCAGTATAGAGGCAGAGTGTGTCACAGATGCTGCCACTGACATGGCCCTAGTAAATCAGTTGATGATGCAGGGCCTATGTCCAGCAGCAGCAGCTTTCC
>NW_021157970.1:0-1450 GCF_002837175.3 Physeter macrocephalus | reverse complement strand
GAGGCCACAGCAGAGGGAGGCCCGCATACCACCAAAAAAAAAAAAAAGACAGAAACAAATGAGGTGGCCTGTGATTGCCTTGGCTTTCTGCCTGGAGGCACATTGCAGACTGCACAGCAGGTGAGGGATTCTAAGCAGAGCGTGATGGTTTCACTGAGTTGAGGAAACACACTCCCAGAGACTGAAGTACAGAGGCTCAGGTGACTGGTAATTATGAGGCAGAATTCTTGAGAAGAGGAAGCATACAGAAAAAGAGCTCCAGAAATCTTCATGAGATTTCCTTGAGTGTTTGCTGAATACTAAGAAGCCCATGAACAGGGTGAAACTCCATCAGGTCAGGCAAAGAACAGCGAAGGAGCTGTGAACTGAACAGTCCCCCGAGCTCACACAAGCAGGGAGACTTCTCCATTGTGACCAGCCAAGTGGCACAGAGCATTCAAAAAAGACCCCAGAAGATCCTGATTTACTAGTGGAGTTAAAGTAGGCTACTCTACACCCTCCCTAGTAAAGGAAAAACTGAACCTCAAGTAACTTACCTGCCAACAAAACAAAGCCTCTTTAAAGGAAGATAATACAATCCCTATGCTTCAACCACGTAAAATTAAATGCCCAACATCCAAAAAAACATTGTTAGATGTGCCAAGAGGTGAGAAAGTTATACCACAGGGATATAATCAGAAAAATGTAAGCCACTGGATAAATAACTAGAATAACCCAGTTTTCTCAACAAATAAATTGCAAGGAAAAGGGGTATGATGGATAGTTTATAGCAAACCAACACTCTTACTGAGAACTAGAAAGGCCAGATTTAAAAAAAAAAAAAAAAAAGCAAACTCAACTTTAAGATACAAGAGAAATGCTAAAACAATATCAAGGAGTCAAGATTTCAGAGAGCATAGAACCATGAAGTGTGGAGCTGCTTCTTCCTGTGGACAATGGGTGATTTTGAGTGATGCTTAGAATTTGGTGCCTTGGTAGAGGGTCACTTCTGGGGACAGAGAAATGAGCAGAGATTCTGATGATTTTGTAGGGCTGAAGGGACAACTTTAGAGACCTGAAGAGCCAAATTCCCAGTGAAAAGGAAGGACAGGAAACTAAGAATGATACATGTCAGATACTCCCGCTCCCAAGGCATTTGGAAAATTCTGAAGCTGTGATGGGCAGGAGGCTAAGAAGCTAAGCAGAAAGCCTCTGGAAAGTAGAGAGATTTTGGCAGGCTCACTTTGATGAGGAGACTACAATTAGAGTTCAGGATACATGAGGGGGAAGGGCACTGGTCATTGAATCAGGCTCTCATCTGGAAATGGGAGTAAGAAACAAGGCTATGCCCTAAGAATGGACCAGAGAGAAACAAAGCCTTATCAAAACTGTAACCCAGGGGAAGGGGAAGCTGGGACGAAGTGAGAGTGTGGCATGGACTTATATATACTACCAAATGTAAAATAGATAG
>NW_021157969.1:0-1451 GCF_002837175.3 Physeter macrocephalus | reverse complement strand
TTGTGCTCAGCCTGAAGTGACTTCCTGCCTCTGGCTTGAGGGGGCCCTAGTTCCTGTTGAAGAGCTCAGACATACGCGTCAGACTGTTCTGCACATCCCCGAGGAGGACCAGCACCAGGCCCCGTGCTGCACTGTTGTTTCTTCCTGCCTTCCCTCACTTCCCTGAGTAGTAACTGTTTGAATACGCCCTTTGGAACTCAGGGAAGGTCTAGGAAGCTGAAAGCCTTTTTTCCGACAAACTGGGAACTGGGGACTCGGAAAGGCTTTTGTGCCCAGGAGGGCCCACAGGGGGCCTTCTACCGCCATGATCCTCTAGTAGGAAATAAGCAGGTTGGCCTCTTTTGAACCTGCGAGGCTGCTGCATCCCAAACGGAAGACATTGCATTGTGCACTCCTGCTGCCGACTGCCCTCAGATACCCATGGCCCTGCTAATGGCTCCCATCTCAAGAGAGGACACCTAGAATCCGCACCCCTCCAATAGTTCATGATTCTCTTCCCCTACCCATTCCAAGCTTCGGGATATTGAGAGGAAGGGCTGCTAGACAAGGTCGGCCCCAGAGCCCTCAGAGAGTCACTAGCATCCATTCTATCTTCAAGGAACTGCTCACACTGAGTTCCTGGTCATAGATAACTGTCCTGTCTCCAGGTGATACTTCCCTGCCCTCGTGGAAATGGAGCTCTAGAATAGATCTTTGTCCTTTGAAGGAACCCAGACTTGCTGCTCTTTCCTGACTGAAGCTGAGCTTTTCTGGGTGACAGTTTCTTGCTTCAGTGCCCCCTCTCTTCATCTCCCTCTTCCTGAGATGGGTGCGCTTCTGCACACCTCAAAGCATTATTTGTGGATCAGAGATCCATCAGCCTACCTGGAGTCTCATTAGGACCTACGGAATTTCCATCAATATAAATGAATGTGCTCCTGGGTCGGGAGTGGGAGCATCTCATCACAAAGACCAAGAGTTTCTTTTTCCAAATGAGCAATGATGAATGGATACACAAGATGTTGTCCATCCGTACAATGGGATAGTATTCAGCCACAGAAAGGAAGGAAGCACTGATACTGCTACAACATTGATGAATCTTGAAACCGTTATGCTAAGTGACTAAAGCCAGTCACAAAAACCACGTATTATGCCTTTGTATGAAACGTCCGGAACAGGGACATCTAGAGAGACTAAGATTAGTGGTTGTTTACTGCTGAGAGTTGGGGAGGTAGGGGTGGGGACTGAAAAGCTGGGGTGATGGTAATAACTAAAGGGTAGAGGACTTGTTTTTGAGATGAGGGAACTGAAATTGACTGTGGTAACGTTTGCACATATCTGTGAATACACTAAAAACCCTACAATCATTCACCTGTGGGCTTTAAGTGGGTGAACTCTGTGGTAAAAATAATACACATCGGGATGATTCTACCATAACTTTCCCTCATCCCCTTTGCCACTAACTTATTTGG
>NW_021157968.1:0-1451 GCF_002837175.3 Physeter macrocephalus | reverse complement strand
TTTTTTTTTTTTTTAAGGACCCCCTTAAGGGTGAGCTGATTCGCAATTAAAAATGCTCAAAGTGCACGCTTGTTTGGGGCATCAGAGCCAGTTGGAAGCCAAAAACAAACAAACAAAAAAACAGAGGAGAAGCACCCTGAAAATGGATGATGGTGAACATCACCAAAAGCCTGCTCAGAATGCCAAACGTTAGGACCAGGTTGCACTGCCACGGTGGATCCCCACTCAAAATGTGGTTCAGTGTCAGGCATCCAATGATGCCACACATAGCAGAGGAATACGGAAATGTTTACTACTCATATAATAAGGTTTATGGGAAGAGAACAGTGGTTACCCGAGTAAGATCCAAGGTAACTTGAGAGAGAAAGGAGACTAGCTTGGATTTTTGTTTGTTTTGGTGGTTACTGTGTGGGGCTGGTGTCGGGTTTCTGGCACTGCTGGGGTCTCGCTTGTTTTGACATTGCCCCCTGCACCAAAGGAGGCGCTCTCAGGCTTTCCCATCATCTTTCCCAGGTGTGCGGAAAAGGAAGCGAGAAAGGCGAGTCCCAAAGTCTGGATGGAGACACCACCTCTATCTTTCAAGGCTGTTTCCCATAATAAAAACATCCTGGGAAGCAGTCTGGATCAGGCAGTTTTTCGATCCCAGCACAGGCAGAAAAGCAAGAGGCCCTCTCAGAACTGTCTCCGCACAGCTGTGTCTTCTCTCCCAACCTGGAACTTGTAATGTGTTTATGAACAGGTAAATGTGTGGTTATAGGAAATATGCAAATGTTCACACATTTCTTGAAGCTGTGAAACTATAGTTTTACAGGCTCCAACGTTAGAATTCTAGAAACACTTTACAGTTAATCTCCGCGTCCCCGTTAGTTCCGACAACATCTCTACTGCTATGGAAACACCACCACCACCAAAATAGAAAACAAAATGAGAAAGTTTCTTCATGGCTTTAAATAAAATAAGCATTAAAAAATAATGTCTCGGCGCTAGACATACGGACAGGTGTAAATATTTTACCTAGTGTCCATAAATTTCAGGAAGAAAAGGAAGCAAAATCACTGAGCACTTCGCATCCGATACAGAAAGAGAGCTTTAGGACCTCAGAAAATTTATCGGTGAAAGAGTGGATGTGCGGAACCCGTCCTTCCAACTGCAGAAGGAAATCGCGCCCAACTCACAGTCAAGATACACCCCGATCCCGTCAGCCTCCTCCTTCAGCTCCAGCGAAACGGCGCTCCCGGCCCGCGGGCCTCACAATTCCCTCAGCTTAGCCCCGCACTCCAGAAGCGGCTCTGCCTCTCCGCGGGCCCCGCGCCGGTCCGGGGCGGAGTCTGCGCCGGCGCCCACGGCCCATGCTCCTGGGGTCGCAGTCTGAGCAGACGCCCACGGCCCACGCACCTGGGGGCGGAGTCTGCGCAGACGCCCACGGCCCACGCTCCTGGGGGCGGAGTCTG
>NW_021157967.1:0-1453 GCF_002837175.3 Physeter macrocephalus | reverse complement strand
TGCATATGTAAGTGTATAGATAGTTCAGGTTAGACAGGGATATTTTGAGACTCAGAGATGAGTTCCATAGAGTTTTATATAAAATAGTGAGCTCTGGGGATTGCTTTAAGCCCAGGACCAAGAAGAGATAGTCATGGCTGGAGCTGCTGGCCTTCATTGCCAGACCATGGCTGGACCTCCAAGCAGGGCAGCTCTGGCAAAGCTTAAGGCTTAGAAGGGGACTGACCTAGCCAGGGGTGGCCCACGACGTGACTGGAAGTTCCACCAGACTCCATAGCCTCCTTTGTGTTTAAATAACCAAACAAGCACGAGGACCATGAAGTGTTTTCTTTCCTTTGAAGACAACTTGTTTCTCTTGTTTCTGATTCTTCCTGATAGCAAAACTGATACACTCTCATTGTAGAAAAGTTGGAAAGTACAAAAACATGTAGAGTAGGATGTATGAAGTTCTTTAGTCTTAAGAAGTTACTTTTATCTTATAAGAATGTTCCAGTTGCTTATCTTTTCACCTTCTAGGCCAAACCGAAGCTGATTGAGCCACTCGACTATGAAAATGTCATCGTCCAGAAGAAGACACAGATCCTGAACGACTGTTTAAGGGAGATGCTGCTTTTCCCTTATGATGACTTTCAGGTAGGTAACTTCTAAGTGTCTGTAAATAGAGCCATGTGGTATTATTTTTGCATATATATGTGTATATATGTGGGTTTATGTGTGTATACATGCAGATATGAGTATATGTTACATATGTATGTGTATGCATATATGTATATATATGCATACACATGCATAAACACACATACGTATATGACAGAAATATTTTTTCAAGTGTGTATATTTTATCTTGAATAGAAATGCTATACTCTGGGCTAATTCTGTAGACACAAGTGCCTCCTATGTCTTAGGAAATTTGTTTGAAGAGGTATTTAGGGGTTTTGCCAAGTGCCTTAGAGTCTTAAGGATGGGATTTGCTTGGAAGCAGTGGAGGATTTTGCCATGCATCCTTTTAGGATGTCACTTTGGGAGACTGCCTTGAAAGAGGCCCTGAACTGTGTGTGGGCTCATAGAGAAGAGTTTGGGGGTTCTGACATCAAGGAATGTCCTAACATTTACCTCACTAATGCAGTGACAGGTGCTGTTTCTGGGAGCTCAGTAGCTTCCAGCAGGGGACTGACTCAGCACAGCTTCTGCTGTGAGCTGCTCTAGATTGTTGCTTGAAGCCTTTCAGACTATGGCCTGTGGCTGGGTGACCCACAAGAGCTTTGAGCTACTGAGGAGTGATAGAACCCCAGTACCGTTAGATGCCTGGCAACCTGGAGTCATCTTTGTCTACTAGAGATTCCAGTTATTGCCCTTGATCTCCTGGGACTTAATCTTGGCACTTCCTTCTTCTCTACCTGATGCCGTTACCATCCAAGACCTGTCTTTTGTGAATTAAACTGCCTTATTTTTT
>NW_021157966.1:0-1453 GCF_002837175.3 Physeter macrocephalus | reverse complement strand
TTTGTGGTGGCCTCGAGGGTTTGGAGGTTGTTGCCATAAATAGCAGGCGTTCCTCTGTGAATGTCCATGTCAGTGTGTTTATCTTAGCATCTTGTGGTAATTTCTGCTTTATAAAGTTTCTACTGTTTATTTAATATGCATATATTCATATTTCTTCTGTCTTGTTTTAATATGTGCCTGGGATTTTTTTTTAACCGGGTCTGGTAAGACACACACACAGAAATGACTGTCATGAAGCAAGAAAGTTTTACCCGCAGTTCCCTAGAGGCGGGAGGCATGGCACACAGGGCCACCCGGAGAAGCACCAGGGCCTGAAGGTGGAGGGCGTGAGAGGGACACGTGGGCATAGGATTTACTGTGGTTTCTGCAAGAAGGAGTGAGCAAGGCAGGGTAGGTGGGTTTAGGGTTGGCTGGTGTGAGTCACTGCAGCAGGCTCCAGAGTGAAGGGCTGCAGTGCGCTGTCTCTGGCCTCCAGAGCATGAGGGCCTGACAGAGGAGGGGGTTGGGGGGTGTGGGCTCTGCATTGGCTTGTTTTTCATATGAAAGTCATGCTTGCCATCACTAAGAATTACAGAGTTCTGAGAAGGGCGATCTCTCCCAGGTCACCAAGACCTCAAAAATACAGAAAATAAAAAGCAGGATAAATCCATCTCCACTGTGGACTGCACCCTTCGGCATTATCAAATGGCCTTCCTCATCTTACTTAATGCCTTTTGGCTTAAATTCTGCTTTGTTCAATATAAGATCATTACCCCTGTATTGCCTTTTGTTATCGTTGTTGTTATAGTTTTATCTTTGCCTGATAAACCTGATGAACCATGGTTCCTCCCCTTTAGCTGTAACCTTTGTGAATCACTTTGCTCTAGATATATCTCCCATATACAGCACAAGTTGGTCTTTGCTTTTTGAGGTAATGTCAATATCCTTTTTTTTTTTAAACAGCTGCATTAAACCTGTTTAAATTTATTGCTATGACAAATATGGTTGGTCTTAGTTCTGTCATATTATATTTTCTATTTATATATAAACATTTAAATGACTTTCACTATATTTTATTAGCTTTCTATTTTTTATTGAAGTATAGTTAACTTACAATATTGTGTTAGTTTCAAGTGTACAGGAAAGTGATTCAGTTATATATATATGTATATATAAATAGTTATATATATTTATATTTATATTATATATAAATACATTATATATTTTTGTCAGATTCTTTTCCATTATACATTATTACAAGATATTGAGTAGATTTCCCTGTGCTATACAGTAGGTCCTTGTTTTTTATCTATTTCATATATAGTAGTGTGTATATGTTAATCTGAAACTACTAATTTATCCCTTCCCCCCACCTTTCCCCTTTGGTAACTATATGTTTGTTTTCTGTATCTGTGAGTCCATTACTGTTTTGTAGATAAGTTCATTTGTGTCATATTTTAGATTCCACATATAA
>NW_021157965.1:0-1453 GCF_002837175.3 Physeter macrocephalus | reverse complement strand
CAAGGGAAGGATGACCGAACCACAAAGAAAGGAGGAGTCCTTGATGGGTAATTGCATTTCCAAAGCCCAGGCTGTAGGTTGAGGGGAAGACCCACGAGCATAACTTGAGCATAGATCTGGGGAAAGCCTAATAAGCAAGGAATAAACAAAAGTCCTGGACTTTGGGAAGGGAAAGGATGGCAGAGGTAAAGAGGGAGAGAGGTTAGTGGGCTTATGAAGCTGGCTGTGAATGGAGGGAGCAAGTGGGCAGAGCAGAGCCAGCATCCAGAGACTCCTCAACCTCTGCCTCAGCATCCTCTCAAAAAGGCCTTGTCAGTGGTTTACACTTAGAAGATGAAGGGGGACCTGTTCTGTATCTTCAGAGGGCCCAGCCGTCCCTCCCCTCGGTTGAATATAGCATAGAGCCTGCCCTGGGGACCTACAGTGGCTGCCCTTCCCGTTGGTCGAGCCCCTTTCACCCACCCAGCACGTTGTGTCCAACTACCCTAAGACTGATCTCAGGCCTCATCCAACCCACCCCATGTGGCCAACCCTCATTTCAATATGATGGGACACTTATATATATACCTGAGGCCGAGGGCATGTGTCCTGAGCACCCAGAGGGTGTTGTGGGGTGGTTTTTTTTAAGTTTTATTTTTTTTATGTTAAGTCTTATTTTTTTAAAGCTTTATGTATTTTTTATCTTAATTTTTAACTTAATTTTGTTAGAGCAGGTTTAGGTTCACAGCAACACTAAGGAAGTGCAGACATTTCCCATGTGGCCCCCGCCCCCATGTTGGCGTGGCCTCCCCAGTATCAATACCCCCACCAGAGGGGGACATTTGTTACAATTGATGAACCTACTGATACACTGACACATCCTTATCGGCCAGAGTTTATAGCTTACACTGTGGTTTACTGTTGATGTTGTACATTCTGTGGGTTTAGGCAAATGTATAATGGCATGTATCCATCATTATAGTGTCATACAGAGGATTTCTGCCATAAAAATCCTCTGTGCTCTGCCTATTCATCCCTCCCCACCACGCATGCCTGGTAACAGCTGACTTTTTTACTGTCTCCATAGTTTTGCCTTTTCCAGAAGGCAAAGAAGTTGGGATAATACAGTATGTAGCCATTTCAGATTGGCTTTTTACACTTCATAGTATGCATTCAAGATTCCTGCATGTCTTTCCCTGCATAGCTTGATAACTCATTTCTTTTTAGCATTGAAAAATATTCCATTATGTGGATTTACCAGTCGATTTATCCATTCATCTACCAAAGGACATCTTAGTTGCTCCCAAGTTTTGGCAGTTATGAATCAAGCTGCTGTAAATGTTCCTGTGCAGGTTTTCGTGTGGACATAAGTTTTCAGCTCCTTTGGGTAAATATCATGGAGCGTGATTGCTGGATCATACCATAAGAGTATGTTTAGTTTTATAAGAAACTGCCAAACTGTCTTCCAAAGTGG
>NW_021157964.1:0-1454 GCF_002837175.3 Physeter macrocephalus | reverse complement strand
TTTTTTCTTTTTTTTTTCCACTTTCTAATGAGGCTTTGAGGTCAATATGTAATACCTTCAGAATTCTGCCCATCAGATGTAATAATTTGGAACTCGGGATAAAAATAGTATAATGAACTGGCACGCTGGAGAACAAATATAGATACTTGGATTATACTGCACAGCCCTTTCATGTCTTCTTCAGTGACCTATAATTTCACTTTATTTTCTTGGCATCAGAAAATACTGAGATTAAAGTACTCCTGAACTATAATGCCAAGGTGGGGTTATTTTTTTTAAAAAAAGCAGGGAGTCGAACTATTTGATTTTTTGGAATTTATTTTTTACTCTTTTAGATTGTTTCTAAAACAGTCTAAGCATTTGCGATTTGTTTTTTCGTTGCCCTTATAGCACTGATTCCTCAATTTCATCCTCTTGTCTGGAAGTACGAGGCTTCCCATTCATGTCTTGGTCATGTTTATACCTCCCGCACCTAAACTAAATGTTGGTATAATGAACAAGTGACAGAAGATAATCAGTTCACTTGTTTGTTTAAGCCTTTGCGGTATATTTGCAGTCTCTCTTCCCAAGAGAATCGAAAAATCGTTAATATCCCAAATGATTTTCACTGAAGGAATAATGGAAATAATTGCAGATATTTGATGAGTAGATTCAGTACTCCGGCAGCAAATTTGCCTGCCCACACAGGAAGAATGTCAGCATCTCCTGCTTCCTGGCCCTCTGCCTTCTCTGTTCTGCCTCCATTCTGGGAGAGTATCACAAGCCAGCCCTCAGAAATCTCTTTTCTATGCTGAGTTTGTGGCTTTACTCAGAGGCTGTAGCTGATTTTTGGTCTCCCAGGCAATTTGAGTCTCTTGACCCTTGTTCAGTTGTTAAATGTGATTCCCTGCTGTTTAGTTCCTGGGTCTCTTTAGGCTGAGTGCCTGCTTTTTGCAAAAGAGAATCATTTGGGGATCTCCCTTGCTTTCCCAAATGCATGGTACCCACCTACTGGGACCCATGTTAACTGCCAAGTTCTGTTCACACAGCCCTTCCTGAGTCTGAATACAATGTAGGTCCATACCTGGTTTGCATGGAATTTTTAAATTCTCTCTCTTTCTCTCTCTCGCCATTCTTAATTGACTTCTCTGAACATTGAACTCTCTTATTTAATGAGCCTAATTGCAGAATTCTACCAGGCAGATAATTATCAAACATTTTTTTATTCGAGAAAAAAAGTATGAGGGAGGTAATGGGATCCATTAACAAGTGACCTTGTTTGGACGAAGAGGATGTTTGTCACGTCTGTGCCAGAGAGGGAGAGGCCCTGCTCCCACCTTGGCTGGATCATGAGCTCTGTGAGGTCAGGGGTCCTGCCTGTCATGTCCGGTACTTAAGCCCCAGCTTTTAGCCCAGCACAGTGTCTGCCCACGGTAGGTACTCAGTAACTACTTGTTGAATAAATAGATTTCTAA
>NW_021157963.1:0-1454 GCF_002837175.3 Physeter macrocephalus | reverse complement strand
ACATATTAAAGGTGTCATTGGTGATTTCAAAAGAGAAAATTGAAGGTATAAATAGATTTCTTTTGAAATAGCACTTGACACATTTTTTCCATACTTGTGGCCTCTCCCGTTGTGGAGCACAGGCTCCAGACGCGCAGGCTCAGCGACCATGGCTCACGGGCCCAGCCGCTCCGCTGCCTGTGGGACCTTCCCAGACCGGGGCATGAACCTGTGTCCCCTGCATCCGCAGGTGGACTCTCAAACACTGTGCCACCAGGGAAGCCCTTTTTTTCTTTATTTTATTTTATTTTTTTTGTTTAGTTCTTTATTTATGATTTTTCTTTTTGTTAACTTTGTCATTTTATTCATGTATTTTTCCTGATTTATTGAATTTTCTGTGTTTTCTTATTTTAAATGGTTTTCATCTCCATTAATTATCAATTTACTCTTTTCACTCAATATTAATTTTTAATATTTATTACTGTTGGATAAATTTATTTGTTTGTCATTTTGATGGCTACATTTTAGTTTTATGCATTGATAAATTAAGTATATTTACTCTGTCAGTGAGAAACAGCTTACTTCCATACTTCTCTGTTACAAACTCTGTTGCATCTAACATGCTTTTTCATGCTTTATGGGGCATGACATATTCAAATATAATAGATATTTCCAAGTTGCTGTCCATGGTGTCTGTGCCTATATTCACACATATCCTGTGCTTTACTGGTCACAATAAATGGGACCACTGAAATAATCATGGATAGATTCTTTTGATATCATAGGAATATGACTCTTCAGAATTTCATTGATACATTAAATACAGTTGGAACCAAAAATCCCCAGAATATATTACCTAAGTTGAAATACTGAACCTAAAATTCTTTAGGTGGGGAAAAGAATTATAAAATGCAAGAAAGTTTTGAAAGAAGGAAAAATTTGAACCTAAAATTCTTTTGGGGGGGAAGAATTTAAAAATTCAAGTAAGTTTTGAAACAAGGAAAAAATGAATACTAATCATAGCAGATAACAGGCATCAGTTTAATACTGGCTTAAAGTTTACTTCTATACCTTGATAATTCTTTATATATCTATTACTTGTATTATTAAATGAATGTGACTTTTTTCATCTTTAAAGAATGATGGGGCTTCCCTGGTGGCACAGTGGTTGAGAATCTGCCTGCCAATGCAGGGGACACAGGTTCGTGCCCCGGTCCGGGAAGATCCCACATGCCACAGAGCAGATGGACCCGTGAGCCATGGCCGCTGAGCCTGTGCGTCCGGAGCCTGTGCTCTGCAACGGGAGAGGCCACAACAGAGAGAGGCCCGTGTACCACAAAAAAAAAAAAAAAAAAAAAAATGATGAAATTGGAATACTTATGTGAATTTCTTATTCTATTTCATTTTTCCTGACAGCTTTGGTTATGAAATGTAATTTTCATATTGACATCTTTACAGTATTACCATTTTATTTT
>NW_021157962.1:0-1455 GCF_002837175.3 Physeter macrocephalus | reverse complement strand
AATTCAAATTTGGGACAAAAGTGTTTTATTTAACCATTTACATTACATCTGTATCTTCTTTCTTCTGCATGGAGAATCTTGGTTTTCAAGGATGTGGGGCAGACATCAGAAAACTGTTTTTTTTTAAAGGGCTAGATTGTAAACATTTGAAGTTTGCGGGCTGTAGGGTCTCTGTTGCAACTACTCAACCCAGCCTTTGTCCTGGGAGAGCAGCTGTAGACAAAATGTAAATGAATGGGCATGGCTGTGTTCCAATAAAACTTTCTTCACAAAAACAGGCAGCTGGTCCACGTGCCAGAGTTTGCCAACTCCTGATACAGGAGAAAAATAATTAGAATACTGAATAGTCATTTGCTTTTCTGACTTTACATTTATATCTCAGAATATGGATACTAATACAACTAACGTACTTTGTAAAAATAAAGACATTTAAATATGCTCTTCCCATTATCCCCCTCATTTTTACATGACTGTCCTGTACCTCTATTGTCAGATCATATAGCCATTATGTATTATAATTTCTCCCTTTTGATTTGCATTTAATCTTGTTTTTTTCCAAGTAACTATATATTTAATCTAACCACCAGTACCTATGCCAATGTGTCTCTAGTAATTTTCTTTGTCTGAAACTTGTTCTCTGGTAGATTCCTTGGGAAGTTTTTATGGGAACAGTAGTCCCTGAATTATCCAAGTATATATTATACTTGAAGATCAGATTTTCTGGGTATAAAATTCTAGGCTCATATTTTCTTTCTTGAAAATCAACTATTTTATCCCTCTCTTCAGGCATGAAGCATTGCTGTGGGAAGGACTGATGATAACAAAAATTTTATTTTCCTAATAATTTAAGGGTCCTTTTGGCCTAGATGCCCAATGGATTTCTTTTTAATTTAATGAAGGACTTTTAATAGTAAATGTCTTGGTGTTGTTATTCTGGGTTGGTATGTATAGATATTCTATACTCTTTCAATATGTGGTTTCAAATATTTTTTGTTTCAGAAAAATTCTTTTGAGTTAGTTTGTGTTATTATGTTCCCTTTCTTTGATTTTCTTCTTTAGGGACGTCTTTTAAACATATATTGAATCTTTATTGACTGCCTTCAATATTTTTTGCTTTTCACTGAAATATTAAAATTATTTTGCTTTATATTTAAAAACTTTTTTCCCCGACCTTCTATTTCTCATAAGGTGTTGCTTGTTGTATCTGTTTTTTCTTGTGTTCTTTCTAGTTTAACCTTCATTTCTAAAATAATTTTTTCTTTTCCTCTAGTTTTTTTTTTTCTTGAGCTCTATCATCATCTTATTTCTGAGTGTTTCTACCTTTGATTCATGTTGTTTCTTTCATTAATTTTTTGGATTATTTTGAATAATACAGTTAGTTTCTGCTGGAAGCATCTGCAGAAGCCTGGCAGGAGGAATCTAGAGGCTGGTGTGTGTGTGTGTGTGTGTGTGTGT
>NW_021157961.1:0-1456 GCF_002837175.3 Physeter macrocephalus | reverse complement strand
ACAACTACTGAAGCCCGCGTGCCTAGAGCCCGTGCTCTGCAACAAGAGAGGTCACCGCAATAAGCCTGTGCTCCGCAACGAAGAGCAGCCCCTGCTCGCTGCAACTAGAGAAAGCCCGCGGGCAGCAATGAAACACAGCCAAAAATAAATAAATAAATCTATTTTTAAAAGAAAAATAAGGAAAAGACAACCCAACAGAAAGGTGGACAAATATATTAACAGGCTTTCCACAGAGGAGAGAATACAAATGTCCAATAAACACATGACAAAATGAGGCACTTCATAAGTAATTATAGAAATGTGAATTAAAAGATCCTAATCTACAGCTACCATGCTAACAAATATTTAAATATTGAGCAGTTATATCTCTGGTATTCTGCTGGTAGGAAGCTTAATTTTCCATTCTTTTTCTAATAAAGCTGAAGGTCATACCCTACAACCCAGTAACTCTGGTGTGTGCTCCTTTAGTGAGTGATAACTTCTATTTAGTGGGTCACAGTCAGTATTTTAAAAATCATTCAGTGAAACACAATGATAGAGAATAGGATTTGTCAGAGTGAATTTCATCTTGTTTTTTGGCAAATTTTTTGGTAAGACTTTTACTTGTATACATCAATATCCTGATGCATTGTAAAGTGTATTTCTCACCGTGAGTCTTGGTGAAAAAGATCTGAAAGCCTCTGCTTAGAGAAGAGCCACCCGGTGCTCCAGGAGGCTTGCATGAGGACACTTGTGGCAGTTTTGTCAGTAACAGTGAACACCCCCAATGTCCATTGACCTGAGACAGGATGATTAGCTATGCTACATTCTACAAAGGGAATACTGTGAACATGAATGAGCAATGGCTACAATCCGTCAGCATGGAACCTAATCGTGAGCAAAAATAATCAAGTTGTAGAATGTATGATGTTTGATTCTGTTTTTACCAAATTAAAAAAATATTGTTAAGGGATATCTTTTTATTTGTAAAAACTTTTAAAAAGCAAGACATTAATAGGCACAAAATTCAGGAGAGTGGCTACAACAGTACTAGGAGGGAGAGAAATTGGGTTAATTTTTTTTATAACAGCTTTATTAAAATAGAATTCACATACCATCCACTTCACCCATTTAAAGTCTATAATTCGGTGGGTTTTGGTATAGTCACAGAGCTGTGAAACAATCACCACAATCAATTTTAGAACACTTTCACCACTTCAAAAAGAAGCTCCATACCCTTTAGCTATCACCTCCGAGCACTGCCTGTGCCTCTAGTCTTAAACAATCATAAATCTACTTTTTGTCTCTATATATTTGTCCATTCTGGGCATTACATATAAATAGAATCTTAAAATAGGTAGCATTTGTGACCGGTTTCTTTCACCAGCATGCTTTTAAGTTTCCTCCCTGTTGTAGCATGAATTATTACTTCCTTCTTCTTTATGGCCAAGTAATATTCCATTGTATGGATATACCC
>NW_021157960.1:0-1456 GCF_002837175.3 Physeter macrocephalus | reverse complement strand
ATAGATAGATAGATAGATAGATAGTAGATACACAGGTGGATATATTTGATACATTTGTTGAATTCACTGAGCTGGAAATTGAGACATAAGATATATACAAGACTGGTCTCTCTTTTCGCTGTATTACCTTGGATATTCTAGGAAGGCCAAAACTATTGGAGGGCTTAGAGAATTTTATGCTTGTTAGGCCAGTTTACCTGATCTCTAAAATAATGGGTGAGATAGATATATCAGTCTTAATTGAATATATTGCCTAGTTGAATTAAAAGAAAAAAAAAGACTCTTCTGTATAATAGAATGCAGTCATTTCCCTACAGCTGAATCAGAGGTTTCATAATCTGGATGTGTAGCTTTTCAATTCTTTCTTAAAATCTTAATTTCTCCTTTTGTACATTGTCCTGACTGAAAGTTTTTTACTGTGCTCCTAACACGTCAGTTGGTTTCTGAAAATTCTCCTAAAATTCTCAATGTTCTGATAGTAATCTACATCCAGTCTACCATTTCAAAAACAAACAAAATGTTAAATAAAATAAATCTGAAAAGTTTCAGGAAACTTCAGATCAACAAGGTAAAAGAACAATAGGAGTAGGTAAAGAAAGATGGATGATAAATGAAGTCTGCCATATTGATCCAGATAGTTCACTTGGACTCAACGCCGAATTTTAGATGGGAATAAAATTAAATGATCCCTGTAAAAAATACTAGCGTGGCAACGAGCATATAGTAAGGTATCAAAAACTGATATTTATTGGGTTTTCAGCATTCAGACCTTTATCATGCCTTGAGTGTAACATGTATAAACACTGTAATGTGAACTTCAATTAAGAAATTATGTAAAAGGAGATTACAAAATATTTATGCTTAACCATTTCCACATTGTTCACTGTTATCTAGAACACATTGTTACAAGAATCTAAAGTCCTATTTCAAGTATTTTGGGTTTTTTTTGAGAGATAGATATCATTCTGTATAAATTTATATTTTAAGTTCATATTAAGCCTTTCCTGTTTTTGTTTACAAGTGTATGTTACTTTAGGAGTAAATTTACATATAAATAGAAACAAAAATAAAACTTCTCTGAAAGAGAAATCTCCAGCTATAATTTAATGCTTATATCCTTGTATTGTATTTAAGCCTAGACAAATTGAAATGGACAATTCTTTCTTAAAAGGATGTTATAAAACCTCTTAAAAGGATTCATGACAAAAGCTTAGCAAATTCATTTGTATTTGACCAAATGAAACATACTTGGAGTATATTTCTGCTCTGTTCTTTTTAAATTATGAGTTTCAACCTTGTAGTATAAAGTGTATTTTAAGATATATATTATATTTTGTGATATACATATGGTGATTTTAGCTGTCCTTTAAACACAACATCTAGAAAAAAAGAATAATTTACGTGGGAGAGGAGCTTCAAGATGGCAGAAGAGTAAGACGTGGAGATCACCTTCCTC
>NW_021157959.1:0-1456 GCF_002837175.3 Physeter macrocephalus | reverse complement strand
ATGCTATTTTGGTATCACATAACATGCTTAAAGTCTTAGTATTTTATTTTCTAGATGTGTAATCTTGGCAAACCACTTAACCTCTTTGAGAACCAGTTTTTTAATCTACAATGACTGCTTCATAGAGAGGTAGTTAGATTTAAATAGATAATTATGTGAAAGTGCTCTGTAAATTCTGAGGTAGTTTATAAATGTTGATTATTATAATAAAATATGGTTCCTGACTTAAAGAGGTGGAATATCTAACAGAAAAGAAAAAAGCCTGTTAAAATGCATTGAAAAATTTTTATTTCTCCTTAAAGGATTTAATGAAAGTCACATAGTATTTTTATATACTAAAAATGTATATACAAAGGCATTTAAAAAATAAGCATTTGACATACAAATATTATACATAAATTGTATATGGTATATATTATATGTATACTAAAATGTATATGCAATAAAAATGGCATTTTTTATTATATGAACGGACAAATCTGGTTGCAGATTCCTCTTTGAGGGCAAGATCAATATCTTTGATCCTGGGATGTTTTTGTGATACAAATAGGGAAAGGATAAAAAAAAAAAACCTGGCAATAGTCAGCTCTCATAAATATATAGGAAAAATGAAGCCCATTAGAAAGATGCTCTCAAGAGCAAACATCCAGAAATACTTTAATTACATTCTGATTCAATAATATTTTTGTTATATGAACTTAAACTAGGCGTCAAAATCCCAGCACCAATGAGGACAGGGAAATTCTACGAGCTCTTACCTTGTTAGTGAATGACAATGGCTGATTTTTCAGGCTACATGTTAGTAGGTGAACACTTTTCTTTCTTTTTTTTCCCCCATTATCTTTTATCATTATGCTTCATAACACAGAACACTGGTTATTCTTTCCAGGAAATTTTTATAATTGGACTTTTAAGTATCAAATGGGAAAAAAAAAGAAAAATGCTCAGAAAAGTTTTAATAAGATTCTCACTTTACAAGGAATATCCAATTCAGTGATGTAATATGACATTAATAATGTCATTTCATTTCATGTCATTGCGTGGATATTAAGCAATGCCACTTTGAAGTTTTATCTATCAGCCCATTGCATCTGGGGGGCATGTCTCCTGGGATGCGCCCTCACAAGTCTTATTAAAGTCAGTGGGACTCAGGTACCCAGTGGAAAAGAGAGGCAGATACTTGGAGAAAATGTCCATTATCAATGTGATTTACACAAGCTCACAGATGAGTTTGGTCTCTACAAGCATGCCAGTGGGGGAAAAGCTTGGCTGGAAATCTTGCTTGCTTGTCTCCAGGGAATCTAGAGGGCTCAAGGGCCTTTTGGAATAGCCATTCCAGAAAGACTATCTCGTTTTATTTTCCCCACGTGTTCTCCTTGTGTTCAACATTGCAGGATTAGCTGGGGGCTGCCAAATGACAGTCCCTGAATGAGCTGATGCCAGATCTACACAGAGA
>NW_021157958.1:0-1456 GCF_002837175.3 Physeter macrocephalus | reverse complement strand
GTTTCCTTCACTGTGCAAAAGCTTTTTAGTTTGATGTAGTCCCATTTGTATAATTTTGCTTTTGTTTCATTTGCCTGATGAGACATATACAAAAAAATGTGGCTAAGACCGATGTCAAAGTGCGTACTGCTTATGTTTTCTTCTAGAAGTCTTATGGTTTCAGGCCTCACACTTAAGCCTTTAATGCATTTTGAGTTTATATTTGTACATGGTGTAAGAAAGCACTCCAGTTTGCTTCTTTTGCATGTAACTGTCTGATTTTCCCAACACCTGTCTTTTCCCCACTGTATATTCTTGCCTCCTCTGTCATAGGTTAATTGCCCATATAAGAGTGGGTTCACTTCTGGTCTCTCTATTCAGTTCCATTGATCTATATGTCTATTTTTGTGCCGGTACCATCCTTTTTTGATTACTGTAGCTTTGCAGTATAGTTTCAAATCAGGGACTGTGACACCTTTTGTTTTGTTTATCTTTCATAAGCTAGTTTTAGCTGTTTAGGATCTTCTGAATTTCCACACAAAGTCTAGAATTATTTGTTCTACTTCTGTGAAAAATGACAGTGATATTTTATAGGCATTGCATTGAGTCTGTAGATTGCCTTGGGTAATATGGCCATGTTAAGAATATTACTTCTTCCAATCCATGAACAGAGTATATCTTTCCATCTCTTCGTGTTGTTTTCCATTACTTTCATCAGTGTCTTATAGTTTTCAGAGTACACATCTTTTACATCCTTAGTTAGATTTGTTCCTAGGGTTTTTTTTTATGCAGTGGTAAATGGGATTCTTTTCTTAATTTCTCTTTCTGATAGTCTGCTGTTAGTGTATAGAAATGCACCAGGTTTCTGAATATTAATTTTGTATCCTGCACATTTATCGAATTCTTCGGTAAGTCCCAACAGTTTTTTGTTGGCATCTTTAGGGTCTTCTGTGTCTAGTATCATGTCATCTGCAAGCAGTGGTAGTTTCACTTCTTCCTTTCCAACCTGGGTTCCATTTTCTTTTCTGATTGCTGTGGCTAGGATTTCCAATACTATGTTGAGTAAAAATGCTGAGAGTGGGCATTCTTGTCTTGTTCCTGATCATACAGGAAAAGCTTTCAGCTTTTCACCACTGAGTGATGTTACCTGTGGGTCTGTCATATATGGCCTTTATTATGTTGAGCTAAGTTCCCTCTATACCCACTTTGTTGAGAGTTTTTATAATAAATGGATATCAAATTTTGTCCAAAGCTTTTTTTTCTGCATCTCTTGAGATTGTTACATGGTTTTTATTCTTCAATTTGTTAATGTGATGTATCACATCAATAGATCTGCACATATTGAACCATATTTACATCCCTGGGATGAATCCCACTCTATCATGGTGTATGGTCTTTTTAATGTATTGCTGGATTTGGCTTGCTAATATTTTGTTGAGGATTTTTGCATCTATGCTCATCAGTGATATTGGCCTAT
>NW_021157957.1:0-1457 GCF_002837175.3 Physeter macrocephalus | reverse complement strand
TCTAGAGTTCCATAAGGTTTCCAGAGGGAAAAAAATGTGGCTGACTTTGCAGTTTTAAGACCTCTGTGGCATAAGAGGCTGAGCAAACGCATACGCTCCTTGGAAGACACAGGTGATGGACAACGCCTAGATGGGGATTGGTGTAGGCAGAGGGCAGAACCGAGTGAGGGCAGGAACCTAGCGGAGCTCTCAGCCTTCAGTTGTCCTCCCAGAGGCACTGGCGAAGAGGTTAAAGGTTCCGGCGAACTAGGCCTCTGGACGTTTCCAGCAGAGCTGGGAGCCAGCAGAGGCAGGCTGTGAGCTTCAGGCAGGCTCACCGCGGATTTCAGCGGTAGTACCGCCATCAAAGTCACAGGGTGGCTTTGTCTTTTCCAAATCCGGGGAAATGTTGATGGATAGAATCGCCTGCGTTTCCTGTTTTCTTTCTCTCCCTTTGGAGCTCGGCTGCCCCCTCTGTGTAGCTGAGGGCGAGCAGAGGAGAACTGGGGGAACGAGGCGCCGACCGGGCGGAAGGGGACCTTTGATTCCGGGCGGTGCGCGGCGGCGCCGCCGCCCCTGCGGCCGGGTTCCCACGGCAGCCGCCACCCACCCAGCCCTGCCCACGAGCCAGGCCCTCCCCACGCTCGCGGCCGCCTAGGACCCCGCGGCAGCCCGCCAGCTGGCTGCTGCCCACGCCACTTGGACCGGTCACGGCGCTGCGGCTCAGAGAGGCCAGGGCCATCCCGCCGCCCTGATTAAGCGGTAGAGCTGCTGTGTCCAGCGACAGTTTGCGCCCTGGACCCTGACGCAGTGCTGCCTTTTGACGTCCCGAGACTGAGCAGCTCGTCCGACCAGCTCCGAATCAGGCTGATCACTAATAAAGGCGAGTCCTCGTGTACGAACCGCTCCCACGTGTCAGCCACCGTGCCCAGTGTTCACTGACTGATGGGCGTTAGTTCACCGATTCCTCAGAGAACCTGGGAATTACTCATCATCTCGCAGACGAAGGAAGCGAAGCGCAGAGAGCCTGAGGGACCTGGCCGAAGTGACTCCGCTCGTAACCTGAAGACGCCGGGCTCGCGCCCAGCTGGTTTCCCCCTCCCAAGCCTGCCCCAACCGCCGTGCGCCTGGTTTAAAGATGGGACCGCCCATCTCCAGTACTGCTGGTGTTCTGAAAAGTCCCTGGTGACTTGCTGGGATGCCCTGCCCGCCGGATGCATCTGCAAGTCTTGTTGTAGCGTGCATGGAAATCGGAAGCACGTAATCAGTTCCTAGGTTCTTATTTGCCCAAGATCTTGCACCTCGTATAACTCGGAAACCTATATATCTCGTCCTCATGGTTTTGTTCATTTACAGAAAGTGAATTCTGCCAAAGCTGGGTGAAAGCTCCGCGCTCCAGCCCGAGGCTGGCCGGCGCTAGTGGAGCAGCGCCATCTCCTGGTGGGTTCCGTGAACTACATCAGAAACCGCTGGAGGGT
>NW_021157956.1:0-1458 GCF_002837175.3 Physeter macrocephalus | reverse complement strand
AGCCCCCCAGAAGATCTGGCACTGAGACCCTGAGGAACAGATGGGACCAGGACTGGGGGGCCCGGCAGGGTGAAGCCTGCTGTGGGCACAAGCCTGGGGGCACCGGAGGCCCCAGTCAGGAGCAGAAACTCACCGGCAGCAGGTCGCTCTGGGGCACAGCAAGGTGACTTTTATGTACCTCCAAGTTCCTTTGTACTGTTTTCAGAAATTTGGGGCTGCCCTCTTTTTATTCTCTTTAAAAATAGCTTTATTGAGGACTTCCCTGGTGGTCCAGTGGTTAAGACTCTGCTTCCACTGCAGGGAACGCGGATTCGATCCCTGGTCGGGGAAAAAAGATCCCGCAAAACATGTGGCCCCGCCAAAAAAAATAAAAAGCTTTATTGAGATATAACTCACATACCATACAATTCTCCCTTTAAAAAGTACAGTCAGTGGTTTCAGTGCGTCCACAGGTGCTGCACACTGAGCAACCATCACCACAGTCCATGTTGGAGGAGTTTCATCAGGTCAAAGAGAAACTCCTTATCCTGTAGCTGTGCCACCCCCTGCGCCCCCCGCCACTCCCAGCTGCTGGTAGCCGCTCACCTGCTCTCTGTCTCTGTAGATGCACATTTTCTGGACTTTTCACGTTAATGGAATCATATAATACGTGGACTTTTGCGTCTGGCTTCTTTCATTTGGCGTGATGTTTTCAAGGGTCATCCGTGTTGCAGTGTGTCACTAATTCACTCCTTTGATAGCTGAATGGTGCTCTACTGTGCGGATGGACCACATTTTGTTAATCTTCATCCACTGATGGACATGTAGCTTCTTTCACCTTTTGACTTGTATGACTAACACTGCCCTGAACATTTGTGTCCAAGTTTCAGTGTGGACATAGGTTTGCCCTTCTCTTGGGCATAACCCAGGAGCGGAATTGCCGGGTCACATGCTAACTCTGTGTTTGACCTTTTGAGGAACTGCCAGGCTGTCTCCTAAAGTGGCTGCACCTTTTTGCCTTCCCAGCAGGAATGAATGAGGGTTCTGATGACACCACCTCCTCTGGCACTGGTTGTTACGTCTTTTTAATTCTAGCCGTCCTAGCGTGTAGGAGGTGGGCCCTGTGGTTCTTGGGGCTTACCTCACTTCCCAATGAAAAGCTGAAGCAGATAAATGTCCAACAGCAGGGGATCAGATAAATAACTCCCAGTAGGCCATAAACAGCACATGCCAAAGGAATGAATTCTAGGAAATGTGAAGTGGTGATTGAAAACATGCATGTGAACAATTAAGAAGATCATGAAACTATTGCAAAACTTGAAGGCAGAAACACAGTTGAAAATGACACTGGCGAAAAACTCTAGTTCTCCTGATCCCATGTTTTTGTTTTTGTTTTTGTTTTGTGGTACGCGGGCCTCTCACTGTTGCGGCCTCTCCCATTGCAGAGCACGGGCTCCGGACGCGCAGGCTCAGCGGCCA
>NW_021157955.1:0-1458 GCF_002837175.3 Physeter macrocephalus | reverse complement strand
TGTACAGTATATCCTTGTAGCTTATTTTATACCTAATAGTTTGTACCTCTCACTCCCCTACCCCTATATTACCCCTCCCCCCTTCCCTCTCCCCACTGGTAACCCCTGGTTTGTTCTCTATATCTGTGAGTCTGCTTCTTTTTCATTATTTTCACTAGCTTGTTGTATTTTTTAGATGCCACATGTGATATCATATAGTATTTGTCTTTCTCTGACTTATTTCATTGAGCATAATGCCCTCCAAGTCCATCCATGCTGCTGCAAATGGCAAAATTTTATTCTTTTTTATGACTGTGTAGTATTCCATTGAATATATATACCACATCTCCTTTATCCATTCATTGGTTGATGGAGAACAAGTACTTCTTCATTTGTTGGCAACATCCTATTTGTTTTAGTCTTCAAATCATGCGGCAAGGGCCAAATAGGGCCTGACCTGTCCTGCAGTATCACACAACATGCCCAGCCTGAATCCCTGAATCCCAGAGCAGGTGAAGGAGTGGGGAAAGGCTTTGATGCTATAGGTAATGGGGAGCCACTGCAGGTTTTGGAGGAAGAGTGTATCTTACTAAAAATGGTATTTGAACTACTAGTGTAAATCCCACCACCAACAAATAATCATATATAAAAATGATTAGATTTATTTGGGTTATTAATTAATTCAATTTGTCTAGGACCTAAATGCAGTCTTGAAAAGAAGACATAATGCTGCTTGGAGTCTACAGACAAAGGTGAATGATAAGGAGTAATGGATTCAGGAAGAGAAGGCATCATGAAGAGTACACAAGGGTTAACTTCTGTACCCTTACTTAGAATTATATAATTTTAGAAATAGATGGGGTCTTCAAAAACACCAAAGGATAAAGAAAGATATGGAAGAATGGAGAGTCCTGACTGAGAGTCAGGACACCTGGGGACAAGCCCCAATTCTACCCCCAACTTGCTCTGGGACCTCAGACCAGTCATTACCCTCTCTGGGCTCCATATGGACCAACAGTACTTTATGATTCCTGCAATTGCTAACATTCTATCCATCTAGTGCAATTAAATAACATCTAAATCAAACGTGAACACATCAGCTATACTGTTGATAGTGAATTGGTAGGCTTGCAAATAAGAAAGAAGAAAGCAATAATTTATAGATCTGTTTCTCAGACAAGACACAGGTGCCCCTAGGAATGTTCAGCCGTGCCCCAAGGAGTATAAGTGGCCACAGGACAAACACGGAATGTCTTCTTGGAATGCCAATTATATTTGCTAGTACATGTTTTAAAATGTATTTATATGATATCAAAAATAAATATATTATGGAAGAGAATACAATATTCCAATAAATTTAAAAGACATACTATGAAACTTCAAAAAATTTTTGAGCGTGGGGAGAGCTCTTTGGAACTATGCCTAGGGATTCCCAATGTGTGTGTTTGTGTGTGTGTGTGTGTGTGTGTGTGTGTGTGT
>NW_021157954.1:0-1458 GCF_002837175.3 Physeter macrocephalus | reverse complement strand
TAGAGAAAGCCCGCGCGCAGCAACGAAGACCTAATGCAGCCAAAAATAAATTAATCAATTAATTAATTTTTTTTAAAAAAAAAAGCAAAGGCAAGGCTTTAGGAAATGACTGTAAACTTACGTGCACAATATTTTGGTTTCATGGTCTGTGCATACACGGTGCTATCTCCTCAACCAGATTTTAAATCCTGGCATCTCAGGAACCATGCATTACACCTGCCTTCTATTAACTCCACTTTTGATGGGTGAAATAACATGGTATGTGGAACTTGCTTTAAAATACCCTAGCAAAAATACATAGGGAGACAGATCAAAAAAGGAATGGATACAATATTGATATTTGCTGAATATGGATGTTCATTATATGGGGATTTTTTTAAATACAATTTTCCTAGTTTGTGTGATTTAAAATTTTTTCATAATAAAGTTCTGAAAAAGGAACTATGAAGAGTTTAAAAGGAATATTAGATGCCATTTCTGAAACTTTCAATTATAAGAAAGGTTTGGGTTCAACATCACTATAAGCGATGTTCTTAAATTCTTTTCCAGACTTCATACAATCAAATCCATTCCTTTTGCACATATATGCTTTTATTTTTAATATAAACCATTTAGCTTATACAAAAGTGCCTACTGAATGTAAGTCAGAAAATGTGTTTCCATTTATATAAAGTATGCAAATATTAAATAATCTAAAAATTAATTTGGAAAACAAAGTACCTGACACTGACATTACTTTTTCACTCTTCAAAGAAAACGTGAGCCCCCTTCTCTTTATTTCACATCATTTACATATATTGACCTCAATCTGGGTCACATAATGGTAATATTATTGAAGTAAACATGATTAAGTCACTTATTATTTAGTTTGTTAATCATTTTAATTACACAGAAATGTCAAGGGAGTTGAGCCCTGACATTTAGAGCTCTAAAAAAAATGAAATGAGGTAGAAAGATCATTTTAATCATGGCAAAAACATGCTAGTTTTGGAAAGCATTTTTTCATATTAAAATCACAAACAATGAAAAAAACCCTGACCCCTTCCCCCAACAAGCCCTCTTCAGTTGTGATAAATGCAAGCTTATAAAAGCACCACAGCCCTTATTTAGCAACTAGAAAAATTCGGGCTCACAAAGTCTCAGTAGAGGCCTCTTCATTCATCACCCTGCAGCAGAGGCCTAAGTAGAGAAAAACATGCAGTTCCTGTGTAATGCACCCACACATGCCTTCACATAGGTGGGACGCCTGCCACCCAAGTGATCCTCATAATCTCTGTTCGTCAGGCTTTTCAAACACCTGATAATGTGGTCTCCAGCTCAAACTCTGCACAAGGGCTTACTTCCCCAAACCGCATTTCCTCACTTACTAAATTGAGATAATGACAGTGTGGACCCCATCGAATTGTGCTTATTAAGAGAGATAATGCATGTGGAATGGCCACAGTGCCTGGCATTTTT
>NW_021157953.1:0-1459 GCF_002837175.3 Physeter macrocephalus | reverse complement strand
CACACACACACACACACACACACACACACATTAGCCCCAGAGAGCCCTTCCTCCTGCTATAGTCATGCCCCCCTGTGCAACCCCCTTGTCTAGAGTGTGGGCTGATCTAGTGAGTGACTTACTTCCAACACCTGAATGAGGTAAAAGTGATGGGGTGTCTTCCTAGACCTGACCCAGCTTCCGTCCTCTTACCCTCTCTCGCTCGCTCTACGGGGGGCAGCAGCTGTATTGAGGACTGCCCTATAAAGGAGGGCAGAGTCCAACCAACAGCCAGCAAGGATGAATCCTGCCCACAACCAGGAAGTGAGTTTGGACGGGGACACTGCCCAGTCGTGCCTTCGGGTGAGACTGCAGCCCAGCCACTGAGGGCCACCCCGTGAGACACCATGCAGTGCGTCCTGGGGCTTATCTTGTGAGAGACCCTGGGCCAGAAGACTCAGGCCATGCTAGGGCTCCCCACCCACAGAAACTGAGACAAGTGTTTGTTATTTTATTTTATTTTATTATTATTATCTTGGCCATGTCACATGGCTCATGGGATCTTATTTCCCGAACCAAGGATTGAACCTGGGCCCTCAGCAGTGAAAGCGTGGAGTTGTAACCACTGGACCGCCGCAGAATTCCCATAAGTGTTTGTTATTTTAAACTACTACATTTGGGGCTAACTGGCTACTCAGCCATGGATAGCTAATGTGCTGATTTTGCCATTCCTTCTGTGTCCCTTAGATGGCTCTTCTTTGGAAAGACATGCTTTCCTTCAACAACTGAGACTTACTTGAGAACTTGGGAGATTCTTACTTTTATTTCTTCTTGAGTCAACTCGGTCCATTCATAATTTTCTATCAATGTTTTCGTTTCATTGAAGTTTTCACATTTCATGGCCTACAACTTTTTTGTGACACTCTATCTTGGAATAATTATACATTTACGGGAAGTTGCAAAGAAGTGTACAGGGAGCTCCCATGCACCCTTCACCCCTCCTCCAGGAAGCCTGATGGGAGAATCTGCTGTCTCAGTTTTCCTGAATGGGTCTTACAGACACTACTCAAAACATAAGTAACTAACAAAAAAATGGGGAAAGGGACATGCAGAGTCAAGGAACTGCTCCTAGCAGGGTGGAAATCTTTAGGTCGTTATTAAAAAATGGATTAATAAGAGGGATATTGATGGGGCAAAACAAAGGTCTTAATACAGCCCTCTCAAGGGTGGGTGGGACAAAGGGACCCCCTACTGAACCCCTAACATTAAAGGCCTCCCAACAAGTCTGGTCTGTTTCCCCCAGTTTGGAGGAGTGCAAGAAGCAGGAAGGCAGAGGTGACGATGAGAAAGCAGACCTGGAATCTCCCGGGGATAATGATTGGGCAGCTTAATCAAGATAAGAGTTGACACTACTATTTACAACAGCCAGGACGTGGAAGCAACCTAAAAGTCCATCAACAGAGGAATGGATAAAGAAGAT
>NW_021157952.1:0-1459 GCF_002837175.3 Physeter macrocephalus | reverse complement strand
TATGTATATGTATAACTGATTCACTTTGCTGTACAGTAGAAACTAACACATTGTAAAACAACTATATACTCCAATAAAAATTATTTTTTTAAAAAAGGTAAGAACTAATCAGCACAGGGGGATGAGTGGCATGCTATATTTTCTTGCTTTGACTGAAGAATTGATCAACATGTAGAGCCCAGTGTTTGAGTGTGTACTGATGCATAGGTGTTGTCCAGTATCCTGGCCATAAGGTCAGGAAGATGGGTAATAGAAAACTGGATTATGACAGGGATGGCCATATGGGGGGGCATGGCCCTATATGAGGATTTAAGGGGGACACAAAAGTAGGGCATGTTAATGCCCATCTGAAACAAACAAACTCCCAGGCACCAAAAATGGGGCATCCTCTGATACTTGCTTACGGTGGCTGCCTGAGTAGGTAAAATCCTGTTGTGGGTTGTATTTGAAGTGTATTCAAGAATAAAGAGATTTTTTAAAGAAAAATTGGGACATAATCTAATTTACTATGCCATTCACGAACAAAGGAGGGGGCTGGCACACGCAGCTGTAATTCTTAAGAGAATCTGATAAAAGTACAATTAATAGTGGTGTGGAATCCAGAAAAGGATGCTGAAGCACGCAGAGGGTAGAAGCAACAGAAAACAACATGACCTTGATCTGAGGGGTGCTAGCAGGTCTGGTGAGAGCCTCAGCTGTGCAGGGAGGACGCAGGATGCAGAACCACCCCTACTGCTCCTCCTGCCACCTGCTGGTGTCTCCCGTCACCTCAACCCAACAAGAAGCCTGACATCAGGGGAGTGGAGGGCAACAGTCCCTGTGAACGGGCCTCCCAGGTGACAGACAGGAACAGACGCAGTAAAGAGGCTGACTCCATTTTTAAATGGTTGACTGGTTCCCCTTGGGCCCCACCTCCGGATGGGCTGATGAGAAAGCCTGGAACCTCCCTCCTTTGATAGCAGTGGGAGGGAGGTTCAAACCATGAAAGCCCCTGCCTGTGAGGAAACTCTCATCTCACCCACCCCTTCACCATCATAAAAATCCCAAGCCAGCCTCCCCCTGCTCTCTCAAGCCATTTTGGGATCTGCTTAGGAACCGGCTGTGCCCTCCCCGGAAAACTTCATGTGAGAGTAATAAACTTTCTCATGCCTTCTTGGTAAACATGTGGTGTCCTCAATCTCAACATGTAAATGAAATTTTCACGGGGGTGGGGGAAGTCACAGCAGCAGAGAAGAAGAAAAATCTGATGGAAGAATATAGTCCACCCCTTAGGACACTCAGCCTCTACTCTTTCAGAGGAAGAAATTCATGAGCCCAACACAGGAAAGACATAAAGACCCATCAGCCACGCATCTATATGAGAAGAAATGAGAGGTCTTTAATCAGTAGGCTAATCTTTCAACTTAAGATGTGGTGGTGTGATGAATTGGGAGATTGGGATTGACATATATACACTAAT
>NW_021157951.1:0-1460 GCF_002837175.3 Physeter macrocephalus | reverse complement strand
TCTTCTTTTTTAAAAAAAATTTTGCTTCTGTGAATGTAAGAGGCCCTCACTAGTTTTGGAAAAAAGCCTAAATGATTATTTAGTCTACCCCTGAATTTATAAGTGAGGAAAACTGATGACTAAGATTGAAGTGACCTCTCAAGCTCATGCAGCTTGCAAGTAACAGAACCTGGCTCCAGCCCAGGTGTTCTGATTTATTACAGTGTAATTATACTGTAATTTATTACAGTGTAGACTCAGCCTTTCTTTGTGGTAGACTGAACAATAGCAGCAAGCAAGAAATTGGGATTGATGTGACAGAAATTCATTGTGTAGTTATTTAATGGAGACTCCATATCTCTTTAGATCAAAGCAGTATTCATGGACTTATCTTGTTTTTTATAAATTATGTAAGGGGTTAAAAGGATCTGTTTTCCAGAGTGGTTAACTTTGGCCTTGCAGAGAACCCTAAACAGTACAAAACGTGACTGTCCCAAAATTTCATAAAAGGGTAAGATTTGACCCTGAAAAATGCTGCAAGAAATGAGGTAGAAGTAAGATAGATATTTTTAGGGCAAACATTCCATCTTTTTGTGAAATCACTAATTTTTTAAAATATTTATTGTTTATTTATTTTATTTATCTATTTATTTTGGCTGCACTGGGTCTTTGTCGCGGCATGTGGGATCTTTAGATGTGGCACGCAGACTTCTTAGTTGCGGCACGCAGACTTCTTAGTTGCGGCATGCATGCGGGATCTAGTTCCCTGACCCGGGATCCAACCCGTGCTCCCTGCGTTGGGAGTGCGGAGTCTTACCCACTGGACCACCAGGGAAGTCCCACTAATTTTTTAAAAACAGAGTAAAAGTTAAAGCATCGGAGTAATTTTTGCCTCTCTTAAAACGGTCTGAGTGTCTTGCTCTTATGGCAAGTTGGTAAATTGTTTCTGGATGCATCTTATACAGTAACTTATTCAACAGTGTTGAGAACCTATAATTCTAAGTGCAAGATTCTCCACCCATTGTTTAGTTTTTATAATGTGTTTCAGTATTAATATGAAATATGTAAATTTATAGATGGTATTTTTTTAAAGTATTGGGAAAATTTTTTATCCAGACATGTCATGGACAAGAGACCTGCATCATTATTTTGTTGTTGGGAATTTTTTGTTTTGTTTTTTTGAGGCCGTAATATTTTTTTTTTTCTCCACGTACATTTTATTCTTCCCGGATTGTTGTCATAATATCTGTTTTGAGTAAAAGTGTGTTTTACTTTTATTTAAATCCTTGTATTATTTCAGGACTGGCTGGAAGCAATAGAAGAGCATTCTGCTTACAGCACTCACTACTGTTCCCAGGACCAGTTGACTGATGATGAAGAGGAAGATGCAGTTTCTGCTGTAGACTTGAAGGAATCTTTAGAGGTAAATAGGAAAACCTGACCTGTATACCCAACTCTATCACTCAGGTTTTACCAATAAT
>NW_021157950.1:0-1460 GCF_002837175.3 Physeter macrocephalus | reverse complement strand
TGATTGACTGACAAAGGAAACCCCAACTAAATCTCTTCTGAGGTGAGACCTGCTGAACTTTATAATTTCCTTTCTTGCTGATCATTGTTGACCAGGATGCAATTTGTGTTTTAAAAGCCTTTATTCTTATGTTAGGAAACTTTTGGTCACAATGTCTTGCACTGCTGCTACCAGGAGAGGCAAAGCAAGCAAAGGGAAGGTGCAAGTTCCTGAAAATGTAGAATACAGAACTCTCAGTTGGAGGCTGTGTAGCAATGATGTCACACAGCAAATGGCCCTGGGGTACCTCCAATCTCGGCTACAGGGGAAGGTGGGGGAGATGGTCTGTCCCTGGCTGTGCTGTAGTTGGGTCCACTTACCTCTGACACTGAGTGACACTGCGTCACTGCGCTGGACCCCCTGGCCATTGTTGGCCTCACAGAAGTAGTTCCCAGAATGCTCTGCCGTCAGAAGGAGGTTGAAGGAAGCTCCCCTTCCAGAGGGGCTTGAGCTGCTCCCCAGGCTGACATCCTCATGATAAAACTGGTACAGGATCGGGGGAGAGCCTCTCCTGGCCTCACAGTGAAGCTCCATCACGTCCCCCACCACAGCCTGGGCCCCGGGAGCCCTGAGGGTGAGGACAGGGCGAGATACTGGAACTGAGAGCAAAAATGAGTTAGTTGATACCAGGATCTTTTCCAATTTCCTCTGTTTTTATTTTTCAGAGGTTACCTCTGTTGATTATTTGGTGACACTTTCTAGATCTTTTCTATGTGTAAGAACTCTTATTCTTATCAACACATAAACAAATGCATAAAAAACCCACATACACGCATGGGATCACAGTATACATATTGGTCTACAACCTGATTTTTCCCCTTAGCAAAATATCATGAGCATCATTCCATGTTATTACCTAAAGATCTATCTCAGTCACTTAAAAAATCAGCTTTATTGAGGTATAATTTACATGCATAAAATGCAACTCCTCTAAATTTAAAATTTGATAATTTAGGGTAAATGTTGCTTTATTATTTTTAACAACAGCAAAGCGTTCCATGGTATGAATTTACTCTAATACACTTAAGCAATTCCCTACTCTGGAAATTTAGGTTGTTATTGTTTTCTAATTTTGAATAAGGCTGCATTACACAATTCTGTATGTATATCATTGTATTTGGTCAATGCATTTCTTAGGATAAATTCTTTGAAGTGGGATTTCTGGGATCGGGATATGGGCATTTCAAATAATGATATATAATGCTAAATTTTTCTTCAAAAAGTTTCAACCAATTTACACTTGCACTAATGCTATGTAAGAGCTTCCTTTCCCCACCCTCTGTTCACTTATAGTCATATAAATGCACAGGCTTATTTTTCTTATCATTTCTCTTTTCCTAGTTTTAAACTCTACAGTTGTGCCATCTGAAGAATTGACTTATTCTATCTTATGGGACCTTACAGTTTATTATTTGATTTTT
>NW_021157949.1:0-1461 GCF_002837175.3 Physeter macrocephalus | reverse complement strand
TTAACTCTTCTCTAAATGTTTGGTAGAATTTACCTGTGAAGCCATCTGGTCCTGGACCTTTATTTGTTGGGGATTTTTCTATTACTGATTCAATTTCATTACTTGTATTTAATCTGTCCATATTTTCTATTTCTTCTTGGTTCAGTCTTGGAAGACTACATTTCTTGGAATTTGTTCATTTTTCTCAGTTGTCAATTTCACCGACATATAATTGTTCATAGCAATCTCTTGTGATCCTTTGTATTTCTGTGGTATTCATTGTAACGTCTCCTTTTTCCATTTCTGATTTTTTTGTTTGTTTTGGCCCTCTCTTTTTGTTTCCTTGATGAGAATGGCTAAGGGTTTTATCAATTTTTTTATCTTTTCAAAGATCCAGCTCTTAGTTTCGTTGATCTTTTTGAAATGCTAACTTCTTTATAACTATTCTTAACATATCTCCCTAGTCTCCTATACTGATCTTTGCAATCCTTGACTGAACATTTAACACATTATTGTTTTTGTTTGATTCATTTATCTAACTTCCAAACATTACTTAATGTAAAACCTATAACTTTATTTCCTTTTACTGGGAACTACCAAAGTAGTTAAGAAATTAACAGTCAGACAATGGATTTTTTTTGCATAAAACAATATATTAGTTTCAGAGGTACAGCATAATGATTTGATATTTGTATATATGATAAAATGATCACTACAATAAGTCTAGTTAATATCCATCACCACACACAGTTACACATTTTTTATCCTTAAAATGAAAACTTTTAAAATCTGTGTTAGCAACTTTCTGATATGCATTACAATATTACTAACTATAGTCATCATGATGCACCTTACATCTCCATGACTTATTTATTTTATAACTGGAAGCTTGAACTTTTTCCACTTTTACCTGTTTTGCCCACCCCCCACCTCTGGCAACCACCAGTCTACCTCTGTACCTAAAAGTTCAGTCATTTTTGTTTGTTGTTTTTGTTTTATTTTGTTTTTAGATTCCACATGTAAATAAGGTCATACTGCATTTACTTCCTCTGTCTGAATTATTTCACTTAGTATAATGCCTTCAAGGATCATTCTTTAGTCACAAGTGGTAAGATTTCATTCTTTTCTATGGCTGAATAATATTCCATTTTATGTATCACCACATTTTCTTTATCTGTTCATTTTCACAGGACATTAGGGTAGTTCCTGTATCTTGACTGTTATAAATAATGCTGCAACGCACATGGGAGGTGCATATATCTTTTTAGTGTTTTCATTTCCTTTGGATAAATTCCAAGAAATAGAATTGTGGGATCATAAGGTAATTTTACTTTAAAATTTTTGAGGAACCTGCATACTGTTTTTCATAGGGGATGCACCAATTTACATTCCCACTGTTTCCAAATGTTCCCTTCCCACAACATCCTTGCCAACACTTGTTGTCTTTTTGAGAATAACCATTCTAACAAGTGTGAGATATCT
>NW_021157948.1:0-1461 GCF_002837175.3 Physeter macrocephalus | reverse complement strand
CTGTTTTGTAAATAAGTTAATTTGTATCATTTTTTTTAGATTCTACATATAAGTGATATCATATGATGTTTGTCTTTCTCTGTCTGACTATGCTACAATTTTTAATGACTACTTGTATACTTTCTAAATTAAATATATTCCCTCATCTCAAATTCTTAGGGCTTATGAATTTAGCTATTACCTATTATTTTTGTTATTTATTCTGACTTATAGTCTTAAGGCAACAGCCTACTTCTTCCTTTACTATCAGCACCATTATTTCTTTAGAACAACATGTTTATTAACAGATGGATCTATTAGATCGTTTCATCTAGTGCATGTTTATGAAAAAGTAGGGGTCCCTTTTGTTGTTTTGTTTTTGTTGTTACTTCAGTGTTGTAACTGTTTTGAAGAATGCTCATAGGACCTAGAGATTTACCCTGAAAACATCACTACTGAAAAGGTAGGCTTAGTTACAAAGATCAGTGTATTGTTATCAGAAACTGTTCTTGACAAATTCTTCTTGACAAGGCTTTATATTCAAATTAACTGAAAATAACAGGCTTCCACCATTCCATATGATACTAATGTGCACTATCAGGTCCACTTAGGACTCCTTCTATAACCTTTATAAGAAAATAAAGAAGTGAATTTTAAACACACTGAGTAAAACTTGATCACTATGTCCACCATATCCCCACAACAAACACCGTGATCTCTTCAGCCTCAGTGTGACTAGGATTTCATTTTGACTTGTTAGATAAAACTAATTATCCTTTTTGATACTGAAAATTCTACCAGAGTTAAAATCCTCATCAAAGACACTGGTTTTATTTAAACTAAAACATGCTTAAATGTGACATAGATTAACAACCTTCCATATTTTAAAATCTATGCAATGCTCCATATCCTTATGGGGCATTTATGCAGTATTTTTGAACTTATGTTAATGTAGTAATTCAGAATTTTATTTAAATGGCTGAAACTACATTGTCTCTGGTGAGAAAAGTCATGTAAAAAAGATTTATTGCTATGGGGTAAGTTATTGCACAGAAACTCTTGCAAATGGATTATATAAAAGTAAAAATCTATAACGTATTTTGAATTCTGTAGAGATAAGGCCTGGGTCGTTAGTAGAAATACAGTGTTATGCTCTATTTTTCCAGTATTTCTCAAAATATTTCTTGGGTTAATCAGCTGATCAAAGATTTTAAGAATAGTGCTTAGTTTAAAAATATTGAAATATTTAGCAAAATTCTGTGGCCTCTGAGTGACATTTATTACCTATTGAAAGGATATATTTATTTCTTCATTTAATATATTCCCAGATAAAAATAGGATAGAGTTCTCTTCAGCTCATGCATTCTATTATTACATGCCCTTGAAAGTCATTTTTTTAAACATCTTTATTAGAATAAAATTGCTATACATTGTTGTGTTAGTTTCTGCTGTATAGCAAAGTGAATCAGCTATATGTATACA
>NW_021157947.1:0-1461 GCF_002837175.3 Physeter macrocephalus | reverse complement strand
TGCTGAATGATCACCTTGTGCCAGGCACTGTTCTAAGCACTTTACATGTATTAACTAATGTAGTCCTCACAACCTCCCAAGAGGGAGGTACTATTATCATCCCCATTTAGCTAGGAAGAAACTGAGGCACAGATTAGTTACGTAGCCTGCCCAAGGTCACATAGCCAGTGAGTGGTGGAGAGAGATGGGTCTCAGACTCCAGCAGTCTGGCACCAGGGCTCACTCCTCAATTCTCCAAACCTTTGAATACAAGTGGAGAGCGTTCTCTAGGTAAAGAACTCCTGCATTCCAAGGCAGACCCTCTGAGCACCTGATAGGTCTGGGGCAAATGGATTCCAAGCACAGGTAGTACATGCATTTGAGATGCAGCATCGACCCCTTTCTGGGGCACCTAAAACCTTTTCAAAAAGCGGAGCACAATGAGATATGCTAAAGGATACTCTCATACACAGCTGATGGAAGAATATATTTTATCAAAATCCTCTTTTTAAAAAAAAAAAAAATGAGCAAAGCCTAGAATCAACACTGCTGGCCACTTTCTCAGTAAGGCTGTACCAGAAAGGCCTGTCTTTTGTCACTGGGCCAACATCCTGAAGGACACCTGTGCCTTATCACTTGCTCTGTAGTTATTTATAGTCCACGTTAGAGGAATTACTGGAAGATCCCTTTTAGTGATTAAAAAAAAGAGACGGGGGAGATGTCTGGGAGGGAAAGGCAGGCTCAGTCCCTGGAAACCCAAAGCCTGGGGTGAGGCCCACAGAGGACACCCTGCTGAGTGATGAATTGGCCAGTGTTCACGTGTCCTCCTAGGACTGCCCATCCTCTCCTCCCACTGCAGTCGGACGATCAGTGGTGGAGTCGGGGTGGCCCGCTGGGAGGGGAGGACTTGGGAGAGATGTCAGGGGAGAAAACTGGTGACTATTGGATGGACCAGGGTTGGTGGCTGTTGCCTGGGAGACCCTGCTGACTACAGAGTGGACCAGAGGAGGAGCCAGTTTGCTGTCTTCACCGACAGATTTATAGACTGAAAAACAAGGCCTTCTTACCGGACCCCAGTGAAAAGTTAACGTGAGAATGAAAAAGAGTCTCTGCAAAGTGGTGTTCAGGACAGTGGCTTCCAAAACATCTCTTGGGTACAGAGGAGAGAAAATCACCCAAATTAGGGAAATGGTAAGTTTCCCTAAATAGAAGAACAGTTTCTTACAAAGATGGTACCTAGTTTATAGCAAATGATCCATATTAATTATAAATAAATTTTATGGTAGTTATGAGGGGTATGAAGACCTTAAAAATAGGAATTATTTTGTAAAATACTTATTTCCTGAAACACTTCTTTTGCAATGCTCCTTGGAACCAAAGAACATATCCAGCTTAGTGAAGCCACTTCTGAAGCTTTATTCTGTGGAATTTTTCATTTCACCCTGAGGCAGCGCAGGGCTTCTTTTTTTTTTTTTTTTTTTT
>NW_021157946.1:0-1461 GCF_002837175.3 Physeter macrocephalus | reverse complement strand
GGTGAGAATATGATTCCTCCTCCAAATGTCTGGCTGTTGTGCAAGAGGTGGGATCAACCTAGGCATGTCACTCACGCTGCTGAATGGGTGGAGATCATCAATTTCAGAGAGCTTATGGATGGAAGCAGGGGCACTGCACTGCAATGAGAAGAGAGAGAGAGAGTATGTGTATCAATGATGTGACTTATAGGTCAATCAGGAAGGATGTTTGATCTCCCAGAAATGGAATCTTGAACCATCCATTTAGGAATCTCCTGATAGGAATAGTTTGGTCATCTGCCCGCAAGGCCCCTCCCGGCCGCTAAAGGAAAGGAAACTTTTACTTACCATCCAGCCTGCTCCCGAGTGTAACTTTCTTGTCTCTGCGTCCTTCCACCTGTAAAACCTCTTGCCTTATTTAGCTCTTGGAGCTCCTTTCTGTCTGTTAGACCGGATGGTGCCAGATTCAAGAATCGCTGAATAAAGCCAATAGGATGTTTAACATTTACTCAGTTGAATTTTGTTTTTTAACACTTTGAAAAATTGTCAACTGATTTGCCAAGATATAGAGCATCAAGTTACATAGGTATCAATATGTGTAAGAAAAGATCTCTAAAATAGCTACATTTTAAGTGTAAATTGATCCGCTGAGGCACGTTTCCATCAATGAAGGATCAGCACAGTTCCTGGGAAGAAACGGAGTGTGAACTTCGGTCTCGTGGGGAATGATGACAAAGACACAGGAAGCAGAGAGAAAAACAACCCTGCGTTGACCACTAATTCCCAGAACAGACTTCTGATTGAAACAAAGAGGGATTTATTTGGGGTTTGTTAGGAATGCAGCCCAGAAGACACACATCCAAGAAGCACTTGAACTGTGTTCCCGCAGACTACAAAATGGGGAAAGTGTATAAAGCAAAATACCTACAAAGTTACATAAATTGTTTGTCAATAAGTAGGATTGAAGTTGGAAGAAGTAAGAGGCTTGTTAAGTAAGGATTGGTTTGGGTCAAAAATATATATATATAGATTTGAAGAAGGTGATTTTGAAATTCCAGGGTTGCAACTGGCAGCTGCTGGCAGACATTGTTTGGAAAATGGCTAGTGGTGTCCTTGAGTTTGAAACAGCTCCAAAAATTCAAGTTCTCTGTGATGCACGGACGTATGCAAAACAGCATCGACAATGGCCACTCGACTCTATATGGATGCCTGAAGCATATTTACTCCATTTTTATTTTTCAATGGTGTTAGACATGTCATCAACCACAAATGAGCTCTGAAACCTCCCTCTTTACAAGACAGCTAGCACCAATCTGTGTTCATCTTGGTCAGGTGTTCCCCTGGTGGATGACTGCCATTTCCCTCTGGCCTCAACTGGAGACCAAAGTCAACACTGGAGAGAAACCAACATTGACAATATCGGAAAGAGGGAAGGAGAGGGGAACTAGGCAGGCCCAAGAGTTCAGGCCAAGATGGAGAAGA
>NW_021157945.1:0-1463 GCF_002837175.3 Physeter macrocephalus | reverse complement strand
TCAAAGACTGTGAGGAATAGCCTTTTTCACACATAAGAAATACATCTTTGGATTCAATCAGTGTGCTATCTTTCTCATCCAGTAATCCTTACACAAGGCTGGACCTCAATCCCCGGAACCCACTACATCCTGCTCCCAGTAATGTTTGTATAGACGTGAAGGCCTTGGCTCCTCCTACAGCAAACTAATTAGATCTTTCAGAATTCAAAGATGCATCCTGATGGTCATGTCTACATCTCTAACTTACCACATTGTCAAACAGCCTGTGTTTGTAGTTGGTTATTTTATTATGTTAGGAACTTTACACTGTGAAAACAAGAGTCCAGTAAAAATCAATATTAAATATAAAATCGTCTTTGACAGAAGAGGGTCTAATTAGAATCTTCCTTGAAAGACCAAAAAAAGCAGGCTTAGACTTCATGGACAGTTCTGGCTGGAAAAATATCAGACTCAAGCCCTATCAGCAAAACTGCAGTAGAAACAATAACCGCAGAGAACAAACTTCCTAAAATTCGGAGATTAATAAGGGGAGGGAGATTATGGCTACTTCTCTCTGTTTACTTTTCCTGCTGAAAAATGGTGATCTTTGCATTGCTGCATGTTCTTAGTAATATAACTTACTTTCACTGCTTCTTCTTGGATCAAAGAAGAAGGGGACCATTCTTAGATCTAATTAAGTGGTGATTACCTTGCCAGGGTTATTATGAGATGCTAGTTGAGAAAATTTACACTTAAGAAGAAAATCTAAATGTGCCGTCTTAGAAGTGATTTCTCATTAGCCATTTTCTGTCTTTTTCTCCTGGTTGCATATGATGTGTAGTTTTCCTCTGCCTTCTAGTTGCCCTCCAGGTTTGGATCTATGTACTCCTTCATCAACTTGCATTATTTTGTTGTTCATAAAAAAATTGCTTTTTACACTTATTTTATTTTATTCATGTATTTTTATGATTGTTATCAATTATAGTGCTCATTGTAACAAATTTAATTACTAAGAAGTTTTTAAGGGAAAAATTTTACGAAGTAAAGCACCAATCATAATTATTAATTGCACTTAATTTGAAATTCAAATGTCCTGAATTAATTTGTAGTTTTCTGTGACTCACTGAGTCAATCTAAGAATGATTGATTCTAGGTTTCAAGCAATGCTTTTTCAAAGAATTTATTTTTTCTCATTATAGAATAAATGTATTATAGATTTGAATCTCATTATCATTTCATTACCTTTCATGGGAATTTGTCCATATTGCCATAGTGAAATATGTCTATAAATGCCTATTCACAGGCTACTCTCCTCCTCTAAACTGAAAATCAATAAAGAGAGAAAGATTGTCAATGCAGAACCATTATTGAAGGATGTGGAAGTGTGGTTCCACCAATGGGCTACACTCATCTTGGAAGTGGTTGACCCTGTCAGTCCAGTGGTGACTCCTGGACTGAGTTCTGGGTTCACAGACTGATGCACG
>NW_021157944.1:0-1463 GCF_002837175.3 Physeter macrocephalus | reverse complement strand
GAAGCCCACGCACCACAATGAAGAGTAGCCCCCACTCACCGCAACTAGAGAAGCCTGCCCACAGCAACGAAGACCAAATACAGCCAAAAATAAAAATAAATTTAAAAAAAAAGACACTGATTAGTTAAAATGCATGTTTTAAGCCCTGGGGAAACCACTATTTTTGAATAAAGGTATACGTATAAACCTAATAGTGGACATAAAATGAAACCACAAAACCCAAAATAATTGAAAGGCAGGAAAAAGAGGAAAGAGTAAATAAGAAACAACAAGTGAAACAAATAGAAAATAAGAAGCAAGATCATATATATTAATCCATCCATATTAATGAGTATTATATAGGGAAATGGTCTGAATGCACGATATAAAGGCAGTGATAATGAGATTGGATATTTTAAAAAAAGCAAACCCAACTATATGCTGTCTACAAGTAACCCACTTTTAATAACATAAGACATATATAGGTTAAAAGTAAAAGAATATACCAAAATATATTACATAAACATTACTTAAAGCTGGAATAGCTTTATTAAATACCGTGTTCAGAGTATTAGTCTGAGTCTGTTTTCATTTTGTTTTTCTTTTTTGATTCTGCATATAAGTGAGATCATGTGGTATTTGTCTGTCTTTGACTTATTTCACATAGCGTAATACTTTCTAGATCCATCTATGTTGCGGCAAATGGCAATATTTCATTTTTTATGGCTGAGTAATATTCCATGGTGTATATATACACTAGTTTTTATAATCCATTTTGTCTATTGATCGACGTTTAGATTGTTTCCATACCTTGGCTACTGTAAATAATGCTGTAATGAACATTGGAGTGCATATAATTTTTTTGAATTAGTATTTCAGTTTTCTTTGAATAAATAACCAGGAGTAAAATTGCTGGATTATAACAGTTCAGTTTTTAATTTTTTGAGGAACCTTCATCCTATTTTCCCTAATGGCTGCACCAATTTATATTCCTAGGAACACTGCACAAGTTTCCTTTCCTTCACATAATCACCAACACTTATTTGTTGTCTTGATTATAGCCATTCTAGCAGGTGTGAAGTGGTCGCTCATCGTGGTTTTGATTTGCATTTCCTTCATGGTTAGTAATGCTTCCTTTCATGCATCGGTTGGTCATCCATATGTCTTCCTCAGAAAAATGTCTATTTAGGTCCTCTGCCCATTTTTAATCCAGTTGTTGTTGTTGTCACCGTTTCGACACTGAGTTGTATGAGCTCTTTGTATATTTGTATATTAATCCCTTATCATATATATCATTTGCAAATATCTTCTCCCACTTAGTAGGCTGCCTTTGTGTTTGTTGGTGGTTTCCTTTTCTGTTAAAAAGCTTTTTAGTTTGATGTAATTCCATTTGTTTATTTTTGCTTTTTTCCCCCTTGCCTGAGGAAACATATCCAAAAATTGCTAAGATTTATATCAGTATTCTGCTTCTTTTAAAATTAATT
>NW_021157943.1:0-1463 GCF_002837175.3 Physeter macrocephalus | reverse complement strand
AGATATAGATATATGATGGAAATGTAAAGTAGTACAACCACTTTGAAAAAAGGTTAGGCAGTTTCTTATATTGTAAAATATTTAAACATGCTCTTAACATCTACTCTAATCATTCCACTCTGAAGTGTTTACTCATGAAAAATAAAATCATATATCCATACAAAGGCTCGTACATGGATATTTATAGCAGGTTTATTTTTGCTAGCTAAAACCTGAAAACAACTCAGATGCCAATGAAAAGGTAAATGGATAAACAAATTGTAGTATAGTCATACAATTAAAAACTTTTCAGCAATAATAAGGAATGGACTTAATGATACACACACTGAGGTAGATGAATCCCGAAATAATTTTTCTGAATGAAAGAAGACACAAATGTACAAAATCCATAATTTTATTTGCATAGAATTCTACAAACTCTAAACCAGGTTATAGTGACAGAAAGAAGATTAGTAAAAAAAAACTGAGCAAGTATGTTCTGGAATTAGAAGTATCGATTTCCTCTGTTTTTCTTCTGTTTTTAACAGGACATCAGGTTCAAATAAACAACATTTACATACCTACCAGATTATCTTCATTAAACCAAGAATAATTAGTTTTCCTCTGCACGTTTTTGGGCTAATACTGACTATATTTTAACTTTAATTATTGTTTCCATTCAATATAGCATAAAAAATTGCTACAGAAAAATAATTTGAAAACATTTGCCTATCATGAAATTGTTTTCTCTGATTAATAATAATAACTGTTTAAAATTAATAATCTGTTTTTTGAATGGGAGAAAAAAATAAAGGTGGGCATTCAAAGGCTGTTACTCATCTAACCCTGTACTCAAGCACAAATTTAATGCATTACAAATTATTTAATTTAAATGAGGTAATGTTTTCCAGTGTAAATAATTTATTTCACCACTGTTAACCATTCTACAAATGAGGAACAAATTACATATGTTTAAATACATTTGAAATAACTTGTTTTAAGTTATGTATTATGTTTTCTATTACTAGACATAATAGTATATCTATTAATGCATAATAAATACATGTTATGCAAAAATTTAGTGTTTTAAAAGACAAACACATTATCTCAAAGTTTCTGTGGGTCAGGAATCTGGACACAACTTAGCTAGATGCCTGTGTCTCTCAAAGGTGCAGTCAAGGTGTTAACCAGGGATGTAGTTTCATCTGAAGTCTCCACCGGAGAAGATCCACTTCCAAGATCACTCATGTAGTTGTTGACAGGATTCAGTTTCTAGTGTTTTGTTGGATTAAGGCCTCAGTTATTCAGAATGTATGGGATGGAGGTCTCGTTCAGTTCCTTGCCACGTGGACTTCTCCATGGGCATCTCAAAAAATGGCAAGTAGCTTCATCAGAGCAAGTAAGCAAGAAGGCAAGAGAGAATGCCAGCAAAATTTAGAGGGAATTCTAGTAAGAGGACTGTCTATTCTTTTTTTTAAATAAAT
>NW_021157942.1:0-1464 GCF_002837175.3 Physeter macrocephalus | reverse complement strand
ATTAATTAATTAATTTAAAAGCCAAGCATAAAAAATATATATATATATATATATATAAAGTGATTGTTAGAGATGATCTCTCAGTGATGGAATCTATTTAATTACTTCCCGATCTATATCAAAACCAGCAAATGACTCAAGTAGAACCAGAAAGAAAATGGCACAGGACATGAGAAACTATAGGAAATACTTAGAATACTCGTAGAGTTGCAAACACCTTTGGAGAAAAGCCTCCTTCTAACCATTTCACAAAACACACTTCTCTGCTCCACCCAAAGCTGAGGAGTTTGCTAAAACTATGGGTGATTCAGGAGCTGATTATTTTCTTGTTTTCTTCCCATCTAAATAAAGTGAACTGCTCTGCTCTATCTGAAAGTCATACAGTTTACTGGGTCACAAGTTTGAGTACCACAAAATGTGAATATTAAAATATCAGCACATAAACCTGAAGGTGGAGTTAATTACCCTTTAATGTCAAGATTGCTGATGATTTGGCTTTTCTGGAACATTCCTGCCATATTTTTCTGGAAGTAGTGAAGAGATCCTGAGACTTTCCTTTTTCCTTCAATAGTTTTGGTATTTATGTGTCTGGATTCTGTTAAAAGCAGAAAGTTGAAAGCTTGTCCTAAGTCTGGTTGTCCTTTAAAGCGTGGCCTCAGGAGCATTCTTGAGAAGGGCCTCACCCTCCCTAACTCTGTGACATCCATGACCTAATCCAGAATGTGAGAGGGAATTTTCCCACAGGAGCCCTGCACACAAGTCCTCTCAGCCTTGATCCAGATTTGGCATACATCAGGGCCTGCCACCACAGGCCCCGTGACAGGGCACCATCACAGGAACATTCCCTGAACCTGAGAGGGAAGCCTTCCAGTGGCATTTCCTTTGTTAAGCCGTGAGTCCTGTGTAATGTTAACTGACATTCTGGTTTGTAAGATCTTACCTCGTGTCAGTCTGATGGCTGCTGTTTTTACTGCTTCTGGGGTGTTGGAGGCCTGAGAGGGATGAATAATGAGGTGAGGGCCTGTTAGCCATACCCTGGGTCTCTGCACTTAAGAGCTCGTGTGGCACGAGGTTCACAGGTTCCCTTATTTTGTCTGGTGGACCTGCTCCTCCAGGAGGCTGCTGACATCGGACAAAGCTGGCGGGACCTGGATCCGGCTTGATGAGTTTGACCCAGTACAGTGAACACTTTGAAGTGAGCTACAGATGTACGTGACTCCTTTCAGTGCATAGATGGCCTTTAATAATAGGCCGGTCAGTACCTTCTCCTGCAAAGGACTCTGTTCTGCTCTCTCGTCCATTCCTAGTCACCCTCCCCACTCCCCAGGGTTTTTTTTTGTTTTTTGTTTGGATGTTTGTTTTTTGGCTGCGTTGGGTCTTTGTTGCTGCGCACGGGGTTTCTCTAGTTGCGGTGTGCGGGGGCTACTCTTCATTGCGGTGCGCGGGCTTCTCACTGCGGTGGCT
>NW_021157941.1:0-1464 GCF_002837175.3 Physeter macrocephalus | reverse complement strand
TTTTTTTTTTTAAAGGAATATCTTTTAGATGAGGTCGCAGTAGTTCATGCTATTGGGGCAGCCACAACCCTCTGGCCCAAAGGAGTTGGGATCAAAACTCAACGACCAATACAACATTGGAAATCAGCTGTACTCCAATAAACATTAAAAAAAAAAAAACAACTCAACAAGAACAGTGTTGCTCCACTTGAGCAAGCATTGCAAACACCTGCGAGGCCCCACCTGCAGAGGTTTGGATTCTGTAGGTGGAAGGCAGGACCCTAGGAGGTGCACCTCTAACCAGTTCCCAGGTGACGCTGATCCGAGAACCACAGTTCGAGAACCATTGAACTAGGCTACTTCTCAAGGCTCCTTGAAGAGGGTAGGACTTTTTCCAGATGTGTTCAATGTCCTTCCCCTCTGAAGTCATCAAGTCATGGTTAGAGTGGGGCAGAAAACTTCCGCGGACACGCAGAGCGACAGATCGGAACTACCCCGTAGTTCTTTAGCTCGTGAATTCCTGACTACTCCCTCTGTGAACAACCCAGCGGCCCTAATCATTGCTCTTACAATGCTGACATTTCATCTTGCAGGAGGGATATTGTATTGTGCTTTTAGAAAAGTCTCTGTGTTCCAACAACCTTCTGGCACTCAGACTTGCTAGGTTACCTTTGCTGTAGAACTACACAAAATGCTCACGAGGGTGTCAGAGAACCCTCTTGTCCACAAATACCTTCCTTCCTAGCACTTTCTGCACGCTACCCTGACCCTAGCCAAATGTCATGCTGTCTCCATTCTGAGCGGTGACTGTCATCTTTACCAATTCCATAGTTGTGGGCTGGACTTCCTTCTATGAACCTGTCTCTTTACTCAGAATAGTTCAATTTGGAGATTCCCCGGCAGAGATTCTTATGGATGGTTTACATTTGGGGGCTATGTTTTCGTTTTTATTTCTTCTCTATAATGTATCTACACCTTCCAAGAGAGAAAATCTCATGAACAGCATTGAATCTGAGGCAGTTCAGAACCCTCATAACTCAGCTAATTCATTCCCCCTCCAAGAGGCAGTAAAACACAGGCTTCTTCATGACAAGTCTCTACAAACATTCATAGAATAGTGTAAATCCTTTCATTAACACAGAAGTTAATATTTTTGAAGTGCTCTTAAGTATTATCTTATAACAAGGCCAAGGAATCTAGACTGGATTCATAATTGACCTTCCTTTTGAATACAAAGCTGATGAAAAACTATTCGTTTCATCTATCAATACTTCATCGCTGTTATGTGGGGCTTTATTTTTCCGAGCTGGTTTAGGTCAAATAATTTTGAGTCAAACCTAATGACCCTTCAACTAGAAGACGTCCAGATAAAGAGATCACTTCGGTCACTTTCATGAGAAACCCCACATACAACATTACTTCACTATCTTTCCTTGGAATTGTTGGTGCTTTTGGTATTTATATCCTGATTCTTTTTTTTTTTTT
>NW_021157940.1:0-1464 GCF_002837175.3 Physeter macrocephalus | reverse complement strand
TATATATATACATTCTTTTTCCTATTCTTTTCCATTACACAGGATGTTGAATATAGTTCCCTGTGCTATACAGTAGGACCTCGTTGTTTATCCTTTCTATGTGTAATAGTTTGCATTGAGCATGATTTCTCTTTCTTGCTCCTAAAATTTCGACCAAGTTGGTCTTTTGCACAACTCTTCTAGACAGAATGCTTGCAGCAGCCAATGACAGAGATGTTAACCTGAGGGAAATCTTAGTTTCTGTGTCCCTGAGATCAAAACAGATTAGCAAAGAGAGCATAGGTTTGGGGGTCAAGACAGATCTGGATTTGAATCTGGTTCAACCTTGCGCAAGTTATGTATACCCTCCAAACCTCGACTTCTTCATTTTCATAATGAAAGTGTTAACCCTATGCATAGTTCGTTGGGAGGAGTATTTGATAGGTTAATGGGAGTAAACCCCTGGTATGTGGCAGTTGACAAATTCTAGTTCTAAACTCATGTTACCAGAGCTCATAACTTCCCATCGGAATTCTTCTTTTGCCTCCTTTTTTTTTTTCATTCAGCAAATATTGCTTTAGAACTCATCACACGCTAGGTACTCTTTTAGGGACTGAGAATTTGAAGATGAACAGACGTGATTATTCCTGGAGCCTCCATGAAGTTACAGAGTGAAACATGATTCTACACGCTACCTTATGGGTGAGAGTGAAATGCTGCAGAGCCCAGTTAAGGGAGCAACTGATTCCACACGTGAGCGTAGAGGGGCTGGGAGAGCCAGAGAGGGGACACTTTGTACTGAGCCACAAAGAACGGCAGGTTTGCTGAGTGGACAGGTAGGGAAAGGACATTCCAGCAGGATTAACCTCAGGGGCCAAGACCAAGTGTGTAAAGGAGCTCTCAGCTCTGCTGCCGTGATGGAAAGCACCATTGGCCTGACTTTCAGGTCAGTTTTTGCATCTTCCACGTGGGCAGGAGATGCAGGCTGCCTCTTTGCTTGAGCAGCTGTTGTTTCTCTGTGTTTCTGTCATGACTCACGACCCCCAAAACTTGATGTTAGGTTGGCATTTGATACAAAGGATCCTCGTCATCCAGTTCAGCAGATCGCACACCCCCAATTGGTCCATGATCAGATAATAAGCGGAGCCTTATCTTGGGAGGAAACTCTCTTGACTTGAGTCACCAGTGCTCTTACAGAGCCTGAGACCAGCACACAAATAGGCTTGAGGGTTTTTGTTTTTGTTTTTTTAAAGATGTTCATCTTTTTTTTTTTGGATATTCTAGGTCCTTTAATTATCACATAAATTTTGCTATCACCTTGTCAGTTTACACACAATCACACACACACATAGTACACACATGGCTTGCTGGAATTTTAACTGGATTTCATTGCACCTATAGACCAATTTAGAAAAAAATCAATAACAATATTGAGTCTTCCACTTTATGAACATGGAATATCTGTCCATTTACTGATGTGGTCTT
>NW_021157939.1:0-1464 GCF_002837175.3 Physeter macrocephalus | reverse complement strand
CCCCCTTTAGACCTCAAGGTCTCATTCATCTTGGGCGGAAACGACCACATTTCCCAAAACAGCCCTTCCAGCCCGATCTTTGTAAGCGGAGATCTGAGAACAGTCCAGTGGGGAAGGGCTGGGCTTTGAAGTAAAGCATTTGGGTTGCTCAGTTATTGAATCTCTGATCTTGGTCAAGTCATTTAACTTCTCTGAGTTTAGTTTTCTTGCTGCGAAATGAGATGATAGTGTTTGTTCAATTGAGGTCCCACAGGCAAAGCAACACCGCTCCTGATGTGCCCTCACACCTGGTACCTGGCCGCAGATCCCCTGGGGAGCTTACCTGTGAAAAAGGTTTTGCAGGGCAAAGACAATGGTCATTTTGCTAGTGAAGCAACCCAGAAAGTGGGCAATTTCCCTCCAATCGCACCATCAGCTGAGGCCCAGCCTAAGAAGGTTTGGCTCAGAACGGAAAAGGCGTCCCACCCTCTTCCTCATTCTGAACATCTGTGGTCTGAAGAACTGGAAAATTTCCTTCAAATGAGAAAAAAATTCCTGGTGGCACATACTTTCATTATCCACGCTGAGCTTGTGTTCCTTTTGGAAACTGTGTCCAGTTGAACAAGTCGGGGCCATTTTTCACGCAGCCCGTCCTGGCTCCGAGAGACCAGCGAGAGGAGTGGGGGGACCCGGGCTCGGGCGGCTGTGCGTCAGCTGTGCCCCTCGGGGTGGCTCTGGCAGAGGATGGCCCTCCCGGGTCCACGTGCCAGGGGAGGATTCCTGCGGCCACGGACAGCTCATCCCCCGGGGGCCTTGTGGTAGAAACCTCGAGGGCAAGGCTGGAGCAGTGGTCCAACACAATACCATCATTTCTTCTAATTTCCAGAACATGATCGACGATTAACAACACAAGGCTGGGATCCGGAACTTACAGAGAACCTGCACAAATCACTAAGAAAAAGACAAGCGAACCAATGAAAAAATGGGCAAAAGTCCTGAGCCCGTGCTTTACAGTAGAGCAGGGTCCACAAATGAAGGCCCCTCAGGCCAAATCCCCACCCCCGCAGCCTGGCTTATAAATAGTTTTATCGGAAGAAAGCCACACCCGTTCACTCCCGTGTGGTCAAGGGCTGCTTTTCTCTACAGCAGCGGGGCTGACAAGTTGGGGCAGAGACCGTGTGGCCTGTAAACCCAAGATGTTCACTCTCAGCCCCTTTCAGAAACATCTGCAGATCCTGTAATAGAAGAAATCCAAGAGCCCACTAAGCCTATGAGAAGGTGTCCAAAGATATTAGCCAAGAGGAACATGCAAACCGAACCCATAGTAAATTACCTCGTGCACCTATTAGAATGGCTAAAGTTCCAGAGACTGACCAGTGTGACAATGGTGGGACAGCTGGGGCTCTCTGACGTCTGTGGCTGAAATGCAGCGTGATACCACCTTGGAAACTGTTCTGCTGTGTCCCCTCCAGGTAAACACACGTG
>NW_021157938.1:0-1465 GCF_002837175.3 Physeter macrocephalus | reverse complement strand
ATGCAGGGGACACGGGTTCGTGCCCCGGTCCGGGAAGATCCCACATTCCATGGAGCAACTAAGCCCGTGCGCCACAACTACTGAGCCTGCTCTGTAGAGCCCGCGAGCCACAACTACCGAGCCCGCGAGCCACAACTACTGAGCCTGGGTGCTCAGAGCCTGTGCTCTGCAACAAGAGAAGCCACCACAATGAGAAGCCTGAGCACCTCAACCAAGAGTAGCCCCCACTCGCCGTAACTAGAGAAAGCCCGCGTGCAGCAGCGAAGACCCGACGCAGCCAAAAATAAATAGATAAAATAAATAAATTTTTAAAAAAATCCACACACAGCCCCATTGCAGGTCCTGGCATATGACCCCAGAAGTGACATGAGGAACTACCTTCTCTGCAGCTGAGAGATAACCTGGTTTCAGGTTGGGCGCTTTCCATTCAAGTAGCTCAATTTCCCAGCCAGCACTCGTCCCCTCCCCCATTACACTTCCACCGACACACAGAGAGGCCGCCATGAGACACCGCTGACCATGCTGCTCGATCAATTTCTCTCCAGGCTCAGCACGTCCAGGGGACCCCAGCTTATCTCTCAGCTCAGCACAAAACACACGTGTGTCCTCACTCATCCAGCGGCTGTGCCCTTGTCCTGCCTTCCTGACAATGAGACAGAGCAACTCAGCCTGTCTTATTTTCTGTTTCATGACACCAACAATTTTCTGTGCATCCTAGTTCCGAAAATCCCTAAAGCTCCTACCCGTGAGGATTTCAGTTGACAAGGGGAGAAATCACACGCTGTAATCGTGCACCAGTCCAGTCTCTGTAACCGACGTGTGTACCAAGTTTCCACAAAGAGAACCCCACCGACGGGGGGAGGTGAAGAAGTGCCTCCGAGGTGGGAGTCTTTGGATTTTACCAGATGAATGGGTCCAGGGCAGTGTGAACGACTGGGCCTGTTCAATATGGAAATTAGACATACTGTCCCTTTAACATCTACTCCTCCCTTTGTGTCCCCTGATTTAATAGAGGATTTTACCTGTTTAAATCACCTCCTCATCACCTCCCACCCTAGGGTTTTGGGGACGGCCGGACATACGACCCCCGGTGCTGGATAGATGAGATGGACAACACTGTATCAGTCACATGTACTCCCAGCCTGGGTGAGGACACTGAACGGCAGGCAGGGCCACATGGGGGCTGCACCTGGGAACGCAGTGAATAACCAGGGACTGTGGGGACAGACCTTGTAGTAGCAAGAGCTTGGGGTGCCCCCTACTTCCCTGGGAGAATGTGATTGGCTTTTCTGAATAATTCCACAGGCTGGCAGGGAACTGAAGCCCACTGCTCAAAGAAATGCATATATTCCCCTTGAAAAGTTTTTTTTTTTAAACTTTAAAAATTAATTAATTAATTAATTTTGAGGGGGCTGCGTTGGGTCTTCGTTGCTGTGCACGGGCTTTCTCCGGTTGCGGCGAGTGG
>NW_021157937.1:0-1465 GCF_002837175.3 Physeter macrocephalus | reverse complement strand
GCCCGTGTGAGCCTGACGGGGCGGGGCCGCGTCAGGTCCCCCTCAACCGCCACGGTTCTGAGCCCCCAGCCTTATTCTCTTCTGGAACGCGCTCTAATTCCCACCGTTCTGGATGCCAGCTACTTATTAACTGGGCCTAGGAATAATTCGGCTCGTTGAGGAATCTTTCCGGATACTGGTTATTATTTGCTCTCTCTCCTGGTTTCAAGTCATCTGTTAATCAGATGATGCGACCGGTCGACAAGGTCAGTAGTCAAGTCATTGTTCCAGATGCTGCTGAGCTGAGGGAAAGAACCCTCAGGCGCCCCAGCAGTGTCTCACCCAGAAAGCAGAGCCTGGCTCGCACGTGGTTTATTTGAGGACGTGGTCCCGGGGGCGGGAGTGACACGGGCTAGCAGGGGAGCCAGTGCCAGTGTGTGAAGGGTGGTGGAGCTGTGGCCGCAGGACAGGGGCCTGACAGGGGCTCCACGGTACCAGGATCGTCCTCCCAGAGCGTGCGAGGCGGGGGCGTTTCCCCACCTGCTCGCCGCCCCACCCCGGTCACGGAAGCGGAGGTGCCGCCCACCACGCCTGCAGGGCTGGCTGCAGTAGCAGGTGGCCCGGCCCACGGGAGGCACCCAGTACAGCTGGAACCCTCGCTCCAGGCAGGCTGCGATTTCACTGACGTTCCCCTGAGGTCCGTAAGCCAGCAATTCACTGAGCTGCCAAGCTACCCTTCTGCATCTTATCCATCAGGACGGGGCACAAGGCTCTGTCAACCGTCAAGGTGAGACCCAGATTTGCCTTTCACGGTTTTCCCACATCTACGAACAGTCCTAAAAGGGGATCGGGTTCATCTCCCCGACTTGCTGGGGTCAATTCATGATAGGTTGCCAGAGATTACTACTTTTATTACTTTATGAATAACTCATTCAAACACCTTACCTGGGAATGACACCACATTTCCCACCGTTTTTTGAGGACTCTTTTTTTTCCTCTCACCTGGAACCTCGGGCGTCAGGCCTCAGACCTGTTCTCCACCATTCCTCCGCTACCACTAAGAGCCTGGCAAGCTACATCCTGATTAAACTCGGGATGAGAAAGCAAACAGGCACCCTCCTACAATCCACACCTATCCTGGGCTTTAACTTCTTCTAATCACCATTTACTGTACTTCTTCCGTTTTGAAGATCATTTTCCTTGATAATGAAAAAGCACAAAACGAGCCGAAGAGTTTCCCTTCCTCTTTATCAGCACCTGCAGCGTGAATCTTGAGCAACAGAGCGGACCCTTATCTTTCCTGCTTCTAAAGCAGGCGAGCACCTGCCTCCCTTCCCTTGTGGATCTCGATTCTAACCCCAGCTAAGAGGACCCTGGGCAGCGTCCCCCAGTCATGCCCTTCTTCAACTTACTGATATGCTCGGCTTTCTATATTTCCTACGTGTTCTTCTAAAAACCCGTGTTTGGCAAACAGCCACTTATTTGG
>NW_021157936.1:0-1465 GCF_002837175.3 Physeter macrocephalus | reverse complement strand
TTTTGGCCGCGCTGCATGGCATGAGGGATCTTAGTTCCCCAACCAGGGATCGAACGTGCACCCCCTGCAGTGAGAGCATGGAGTCTTAACCACTGGACCACCAGAGAAGTCCCTAAGCCAGAGATGTAGATATGAGTAGGTCGCATGTGATTCCTGCCTTCAAGGGAGTTATATTTTAGTAGAGAAGATGAAGCTAAGGAAGTGAGAATTCAGTAAAAATATCTAAGACTAAAGGAGTTAAATAGGCAAATGAGGAAAAGAGATAATATACTAGGCAGAACAACTTCCGTAGGCAAAAGCCAGTAACTGAGAGAAAATAACATTAAAATTTTGTGTCATGGCTAAGGTTTAGAAAATAACAGGAGAGAATGGCACAAGATGAGCCAGGAGGGTTGAGCTGGGGACATCTCAGAGACCATGTAAACATATTACTAACATTGCAATTAATCATTAAGACAACTGAACAACTAGGTTGAACTGTACTAAATTGCTGTCCTTATAGATGAAAACAACTCTTTGGTTCAAGCTTAATAAATAATAATAAATCATAAAATAGGATGAATAATAATACCTGACATATAAAAATAGAGATTTACATGATCCAATATATTTAAAGTGCTTAGAACAATGTTATACTGTGTTAGCTATATTTTAAAAAGGCAATGGCAACAATGATGGGGAAAAGATGACCAATAAGAGGTTATATTTAGAAAATGTGAGATTATTTGGAAATTTATTGGTTATAAAGGAGATGGAATAAATCTGGGATTTTAAGGATGATTTTCATGTTTCTGGCTTGATGCAAATGATTTGTACCGTTTCTTGTCAGCATGAACAGTGTTCAGATATCACATCTCGGGGAGCTCAGTTTTGGACATGAGGAGTTGGGGATGGCAGTGGAATGTGGACATAGAGGTGTTTGGTATAAAGTTTTGGGGTAAATGTTGTTAGGAAATATCACTATAAGAGTTGCTAGCATGTGGATGATAATTGAAGACATAGGAAGGATGAGTTATGGGTGTCCCAGGGAGAGTGTGGGCAGTGGACAAAGTGAAGGTATTATGCTGTAGCTCTGAAATACACCCACTTTTAAAGGGTAGATGGGAGGATGGAAAAATAGAGTAAGAGACTAAACAAAAGTAATTTGAAAGCAGGAGATCTGTTGTCTTAAAAGTCAAAGGAGGAAAATATTTTGAGGAGAAATCATTTCATGTGGAAAGCAGTCAAATTGAGTGGGGTCAGTTGGTGCATCACCATGAGTGAGTATTCTGTACTGCTGCTTTTCCTCCATGCACGTTTCATTTTCTTATTTTTCTCTGTCAAGAAATATACTTCGTGTGTCACTCAGGGAGCACAGTGTACAAAAATCAGCGAAAGAAGACTGTTATTCATAATAACCTTCTTGATAAAAGCCAAGAATGATAGTTTCAATATATTACAAAATAGACACATGCTTTTTTCCTTT
>NW_021157935.1:0-1466 GCF_002837175.3 Physeter macrocephalus | reverse complement strand
GGACAAGTGCACACACGGGTCTGACAGTTCTTTGTGCGTTCCTTCGAACTGCTTGCCGGTTTGGAATGACCGATGATGACATCAGAGGCTTCCGAGCTTCCTGATTGGAAGGACCAGGCTCCGCGGCGCTCGGCAGCAGCAGTGGACGAGAGCGGCGCGCCAGAGCTTCTCTCCACTGCCAGCTGCCCCGCATCTCGGAGAAGGGACCACCGCTTGTGTTTAGCCCAAGGCCAGAAGAAGAGTTGGGACAAAGCAGAGTCTAGGCTTCGAGGAAGGGAGGAGCTGGGGAGAAATCATGGCCAGTCGGCCACCCAGTTCCCAGGCTGACGACCAGGACTGCCAGCCCAGCTCCTCAGGGTACCCCCTGGAGGTGACTGTCTATGAAGAAAGCCCAGGACCGTCCGGTGAGGGGGCTGGCACGAGAAGGCATTTCAGAGGCTCGACCGGTAAGGAGGACAGGGGACCGAGGTGGGGAAGGAGCACCTGGGGCAGGTGCCTAAGAAAGAAAGGAGACATTCGGAAAGCCAGGGATTGAGGCGGGGCAGCACAGCAGCCGGGGACACGGCAAACCTGGGAAGCAGGAAAGAGGGTTAGGAGATGAGACCCAAGGCTGAGACAAGGGAAGAGAGGAAACAAGGGGAGGGCTCTTTTTTGTTTTTTCCTAGGGGGAGAAATTATCTACCATGAGAAAGAGTTTGGAGAACAGGAAGCTGGAAAAATGACAAAAGGAGTCAGGGGAGGGATAGGTAGATACGGACAGAGAAAGAGGGAAAGATGACTTGGGGCAAGGTCAGCGGTCTGTGAGACTGGAAAGGATGGGGGTGCTTCGGGGGGGGAGGCGGAGTCGGGGCGGGCTTGGGTGGTCACCAGTGGCTGAATTCCCTAGACGAGAGCGTCATACTGTGGTCCCTTCTCCTTCCTCAGCCCCCTCGGCCGGTTGCAGCTCCCCGCCTGGGCGCCCCGGCTGTAAGAGGAAGAGGTCAGTGGCGTCCAGAGCGGAGGAGGAGGGCGCCCCGGCCGCCGAGGCCCAGGACCCCTGGGTCGTGGAGTCGCTGAGTGGGCTCAGGATGAAGCTGAAGCGACAGCGGGTGTCTTCGGTGCTGCCTGAGCACCACGAGGTCTTCAACAGGCTGCTCGGTGACGACCCGCCCCCCCGCCCAGCACCCTCCAATCCTATACTTGAAAAACAAACACACAGAAACTTCCCATGACTACACTTTTCCAGTGGAAAAGAATTCCCTGCTAGTTGCTGCACTCTCCGTCCCTGGCGGACTGTCTACGGATAAAGGATACGGGGGACACATAACTGATACAGGGTTAGGTTAGACTTAGAAATGGTACAAGCCTAGGTTACATTTAGAAATGATACAGGATCAGCTTCGCTCGGTTTCAACTGTACCCCTGAGACTCTAGCTCTTACCGGCCTTTTGAATCTTACTGGTGCGGGGGTGGGCGGGGGGAGGAGC
>NW_021157934.1:0-1466 GCF_002837175.3 Physeter macrocephalus | reverse complement strand
CTTGAGCGTCCTCTGATTCTGTGGGGTTTTGGAACCAATCCTTGGCAGATACCAAAGGACTACTGTATATGCACCAAAGTCCTGAGATGACTCCTTGTGAAAGTAGCTATTATCATGGACAACTAATTTTTTTCCAGGGAATTTTCTTTTAAACCTCCTAGTATTTATACAACTCCCAGTGGAAAATTTAAGTGCAATACAAAGCTGAGTCTTTTCATCATGGATTTCCCCACAGACAGCCTAGCCTAGTCCATCTCCACCATCCTGTCTGGGCAGTACAGAAACGTGGGACTTCAGCAAAAGACAACCGGCAGCACAAAGTTTAATGTTTAACTAAAAGACAACGTCTTTTTTGAATTACTGCTGAAGTCATGTAGGAAATTAAAAACATAAAGCACAAGAGGAACTCAGCAGCAGACCCCAGACTTTCCCCTTCCAAGACACGGTTCCAGACAGAGAGGGACACACACCATGGCCAGAAGGGGCTTCAGCTCTTCCATGTGGTTGGGTGGGGCTAACCTTGCTGGGCTAAAGCAGGTCAATCTGCACCAAGGTCCTGGAAGGTGCCCTGGTGACCCTGTTTGTTATCGTTGAGTTTGCAGCCTTGCCTACACTGTCAAGTAAGTTAATTACATGCTGAGAAGGGACAGCACAGGAGGAGCCCAGATGTGGCAGAGGTAGCTGGAGACGCTGGGTCCCAGCTTGACACAGGCTGGCAGCACGCATTATCCAGTGCAGGGCAGACCCACCAGACTCCTGGGGTTAGCTTATTAAAAACCTTAAGCAACAACAGCAACAAAAACAAAGTGTGCAGTTTGAATTTGAAGGAGATGCGAGATTCTCAGCCCTTGGGTGTACATTATCAGGTGTAAATGATGAGCAGTCCTCACGCTTTGGTTTTATACCTTATCTCCTGTATTATCTTTTGAACTGTTTTAGTAAACCTGTTTCATTTTATTAGATTTAGTCACTTAAAAATATAAAACTTGGGACTTCCCTGCTGGTCCAGTGGTTGGGAATTCACCTTCCAATTCAGGGGGTGCAAGGGTCCACATCAAAAATATCTTTAAAAAAATATAAAACTTGGTGCCTATCAAAATATCAGATATAAACATTTCTGAGTATTAAATGAAAGTAACATTGGTTAAAGTACCTAGCAAACTAAAAGCACCTAATAATGTTTGTTGCTTCTCAAACTGAATGACTTTGCCAAACTAAAATGACAAATGCACCTGTATGTAACTATTTTATAACAAACAAGTGTAAGTTATTTCACAGATCCTTTTAAATACTTCATCCATAAGAGAAAGTTTGGGACTTCCCTGGTGGTCCAGTGATTAAGACTCTGTGCTTCAGGGGCTTCCCTGGTGGCGCAGTGGTTGAGAGTCCTCCGGCCAATGCAGGGGACACGGGATTGTGCCCCGATCCGGGAAGATCCCACATGCCGCAGAGCGGCTGGGCCCATG
>NW_021157933.1:0-1467 GCF_002837175.3 Physeter macrocephalus | reverse complement strand
AACATCTGACATTCCCAATCAGACCCTGCAGACAAACGAAAAAAATGCTGCTCATTTAAACACTCTTAAAGGCAGATTTCTTTTTGAAGGCTTCTTCTGATTTGTCAGTTTCCCTTACAGCATTAATCCCAACCTCCAGACTTTGAAAATTGGACACTGACCTCCTGCTGAGGTCACTACAATCCTATAAGCAAGTCCTACTCAATCAGGAGTAGGCTCCAATATTGGGGCCATCCTGGCCCTGATAGTCAAATTTGCTCATGGTATTCCTTTTCTTCATTATAGTCAGCCTGCTTTGTGCAACTGGTTAACTCTGCTAAATACAGTTTGTTTGCTTTGAGGAACACAAAATTGTCTTTGCTGTGATAAATGATATTTATACTCTGGATATAGTCTGTGACACACTGGGGTATTATTTCTTACATAACATCTTATAAAACACCCATATGGCATATGCTAACTTATCGTGCATGTTCAGGATAATTGTTAGAGACTTTCAGATATGTAAAACTGAATATTTCAGCAGATCTTGTTCCCCTGGGGTGGCTGGGTGGGGGTATTATCCAGTAACAGTCAAACCAATTTCTTTTTAAGTATCCCCCAGGAAGAGTAACTGGCTCCATATTCATATATGCTTTGTGACCTGCTATCCTCACATTTGGGAAAATAATAACTAGCAAGGATGGCCCCAAACTTGTCTTTGATTCTGACAAAAGTCATGTGGCTATCACAAGTGAACGCAGCTAGATTCATTGCCTGGTTTTTACAATCTAGGCCCTTGACTTCAAGACTTGTTTCAAGGACTAATAACCATTGTGTTTTGTATGATTACTTGTTTTGCAATTGGCCAGTGCATCCTGTCCAGAGTCTTAAATGCTATTGCACAGCCAATGTCACATCAGAGCATTCAACGATGCATTCTACAACGAAAGGCAGGGGAGAGATCAACCCATGTTCAACTAAAGACTACATTCTCTACATACATTCCTCACGAGCAAAATCAGAGCAATGGTGGAAGTCTAGATAACATGGATTAAGGTCTTGTGGCCAAAGGGTGGTACTAAAAATGTCTCTTGACATCCAGGTTAGGGCATGTGATTCTCCCATTAGACATTAAAAAATCTCACGGAATGCCAACTTCAGATGAGATCATGAGATCTCTGCACTCTGAGATCATGATAAAGTGCGACACAACAAAGGCCACTTCATAATTTTCTTTTTCTAAGCACAGACAAAAGCAAGATCACTGTACAAATCACCATATGTCCCTCTCCTAGCTAATATGAGTTACAGCTAGTTGGGTTTTTTTTTTTTTGCTTTGTTTATTTGTTTTCACCAATTGCAGCTTTACCCTCACTGTAATCTACTCTCTCTATACAAGAGGTTTATGAAGATACTCAGTCATAGGAATGCCTGTTTTCCTGACAGTATCCAATCCAGAGCAAAACTCTGCTTCCTTAAGAACTC
>NW_021157932.1:0-1467 GCF_002837175.3 Physeter macrocephalus | reverse complement strand
GTGGGATCTTCCCAGACCAGGGCTCGACCTGTGTCCCCTGCATTGGCAGGCAGGTACTCAACCACTGCGCCACCAGGGAAGCCCCTGAAAATACTTTTTTAAAAGATTCCAAAAAGTTCCAAAAATCAAAACTTGAATTTGCCACATGCTGGCAAATATTTACATTGTATTTACAACTATTTACATTGTATTAGGTATTTTAAGCAATCTATGATGATTTAAAGTATATGGGAGGATGTGCGTAGCTTATACACAAATACTAAACCATTTTATATAAGGTCTTGAGCATCTGCAGATTTTGGTATTCACAGGGGTCCTGGAACCAATCCCCACGTGGATATGAAGGGATGACTATATCACATTTTTTAATGAAATATAACATCAGGCACTCTTCTAGGTGCTGGGGATAAATCAATAAATGAGACAGACAAAATCCCTGCCTGTATAGAGCTGACATTCTAGTGGCGAGGCGATAAACAATTAAATGTAATAAATAAGAGTATTCTTTAATGTGTTAGAAGATGATAACTGCTTAGAAAAAATTAAAACTAGAGCAAAATCAGGCCCATTTGGTAGATGGACAAGGAACTGGTAGCTGTAATAATGTGTTATCTATTGCCAAGTAACAAATTACCCCAGAATTTAGGAGCTTAAAACCACAGACATGTATTACCTCAGTTTTTGTGGGTTAGGAATGCACAACTGGCTTATCTAGGTTGCAAACAACATGTCAGCTGAGGCTGTGGACATCCAAAAGCTGACTGGGGCTGGGGGGGTCCACTTCTGAGATAAATCACACATATGGCTGTTGGCAAAAGGCCTTAGTTCCTCACTAGCTGTTGGCAGGAAACCTCAGTTCCTTGCCATGTGGGCCTCTACACTAGGGCTGCTTGAGTGTCTTCATGGCTTGTCAACTAACTTTCCCAGAACAAATGATTCAAGAGTGAGAGCAAGGAGAAACCCGCAATATCTTCTATGACCTAGTCTTGAAAATGACACTGTCACTTCTGCTATATATTCTATTTGTTAGAAGTGAGTCACTATGTCCATCCCACATTTAAGGAGAGGGGAATTTGAGGCGGTCTCTTAAATAATTTGTGGAAATTTTTGGAAACCACTACAATTAAATGGAGTAGTCAAGAGAAAGGTAATATTTGAGCAAAGACTCAAAGGAGGTGAGGGAATTAGACATGCAGATATGGGGTGAGGGAGCAGATTGTTCTGGCAGAGGGAAGACCTGGAGCTGTCACGGCAGGAGCTTACCTGGCATGCTGGTAAAGAAGAAGGAGAGAGTGACACTAGGAGGAAACTAGTGGCACTGCCACACTTCTTTCCTCCATTACTAGCTGTGTGACCTTGGGCAAGTCACTTCTCTGTGAAATGGGGATGATAGTAACTACTCACAGGTTGATTATGAGGTTTAAATAAAATGCTACATGTAGGGACTTCCCTGGCAGTGCAGTGGAT
>NW_021157931.1:0-1467 GCF_002837175.3 Physeter macrocephalus | reverse complement strand
ACACACACACACACACACACACAGAAACTAAATTCCTAATTTTGGAACTAATAAATCAAGTGTATTAAAGAAGAGAATAGCTACTATTGACACTGGATGATTTAAGTACAAGAAATATCTCAAAACATGGAAAAGAAAGGTAAAGAAAAAAAAATGTGTGAGAATAGCTTTAAGAACAAGAACAGCCAAAAGTGATTTAGAGGAGGAAAAAGGAGTGGATGGGAGTGAGGTAATTATGAAACAACTTCTAGAAATAAATTGCCCTGAACTGAGAATAAATTCTAGTCTAGAAATGAAAAGGGCTGAGAAAGTTACAGGCTGATTTAATAAGACATACAAAAACAAGTAAATCCTTGCAAAATGTGTGAACTCCAGGGATAAAGGGAAAAAAAAATGTATGTTTTCAACTTAAGAGAACAAGTTACCAAAAAGGAAAAATAATCACATTGGCATAGGCCTTATTATTTGACATTGGAAGGTAATAGGAAATAGGGTTTCTATTTCAAGAGAAATAAAAACCAGCATGCCAAGAATCCTATACTCAGTCAGCCATGTTCTTGTAATGACTGAAATATCCATTAGTTACTGATATTTGGTTCAGGCCACTGGGAAAGATTGCACTTTGAAGTTAGGCATGGCAACTGGCTCTTTTGGCCAGTGAAATGTGACAACTGGTAACACGCGTCACCGTGGAGGAAGCATTTATCGCTAGTGTGTGTGAATTTCTCTCTCTTTGTTCTCTGCCGTGGCAATTGTTGAAACGTGTTTAAATGTCACCATCGTAAGATGATGGAGCCTCCTGGGGGACTGAGGGGCAAGATCAGTGGTAAGACACCTGGGCAAACCCATCTTTTAATCCACTTCGGTCTTATAGCACGAGAAAGAAAGAAACTTCTGTTTCTCTGAGCTCTGAGATTTGGGGCTGGCAGTGCCACCTCACCTATTCTGAATGATTTAACCAGTCATCAAAGGGCAAGGCTGCAGTGTGGCTCTCAGACCAAGACTGTTGTCTTCTGATGCCACGACAAAAGTAAAGTCCTGAAGAAAGAGAAACGGGGAGAATCTGAGAGCAAGCACATTTTAAAAGACAAGACACAGAATGTTAAACCAAAGTCAACTGTGTACACTAATTAGCAAGATTAAATTTCTCAAAATCAGCAGAAATGGAGACAAAGAACAATGTTTACTGAGTTACAGGAAAATAAAGGTCATCTGCATACATACTATTTTAGGCATTAATCTGACCATGAAAAATTATAACGTATCTATAGTAAATCACATTGCTTAATGATATAATTGATTTAACTCAACCATATTTGTTGGTGAATAAGTCCTGCGAACTCTTAAGAACAAAATATTAGGGCTTCCCTGGTGGTGTAGTGGTTAAGAATCCGCCTGCCAAGGCAGGGGACATGGAATCCAGCCCTGGTCCAGGAAGATCCCACATGCCGCGGAGCAACTAAGCCC